>NW_028261382.1:5289085-5486585 GCF_051295495.1 Thamnophis sirtalis
CAGACACAAGCCTTCTCCCCTTGCTTAAGCACCACTTCAGATGTTCCTTCATCCCTCATCCACCGTCTTCCCAAACGTCTCTAAGTATTAGAATTAATGACTTCAGCTGTCATTGTTTAGCCCCACTGAAGTCTGTCGGGAATGCCCATCAACAGTTCAGAGAGATTTTGGGAAAGGGGGGGGGAGGAAATGGAACATGAATATCATTTTGTCTTCATGTTTACCCAGAAGAGGAAAATGTGCGCACCCACAGGTTCGGTTTTATGTTTCATTTCTGCTGTGTCTATTTCCTTCCAGGAGGCGCAAAGGGGCTTATGGAAAATAATATTATTTATCTATTCATTTTGCCCGTTGCTATCTCGCCGCAGTTTAAAGACACTCGGTGGCTGACGGAGACTATTAAAAAAAAACTCCAATTAAAACCTCCCTGACATACACAGCCACAGAAACAGCACCGAGCTGATGTCAGAATACAGTAAAAATAGAAGTTAAAGGTGGCACGATAATGGGGCGTGGGGTTTGTGGGGCGCAGGGGTGCGGTGAGGGCCTGTGTGTCTGAAACAACATATGAGTTCTGCTGGTGCAGTGGTTAGAATGCAGTATTGCAGGCTAACCCTGCCAACCGCCAGTAGTTCGATCCTGGCTGGCTCAGCCTTCTGAGGTGGGTAAAATGAGGACTCCAGTAATGGGATTCAGCCGGTTCGCACCTATTCGGGAGAACCGGTTGGTAACTTTCCAAGTAGTTCAGAGAACCGGTTGTTGGAAGAAATCTCCTTTTGTTTTTTCCCACTTTACAGGACTAATCCTGTAAGGAAGGCAGGAAGGAAACATTCTGATGTTGTTTTTAACCTAATCTTTACTGTCCTCGCTTACAGAAACAGCCTCTCTGGTTAACCCTTATGACATTGTCACAGCTAAGGCGAAGCGCCCATCGACCTGAGTGACCTTGAGTTGGTCACGCCCACCCAGTCACATGACCCCAAGCCCCACCTACCGAGATGGTCATTAGGGCAGAGAACCGGTTGTTAAATTATTTGAATCCCACCACTGGAGGACTCCGATTGTTGGGGGCAAATGCTGACTCTGGAAACAGCTTAGAGAGGGCTGTGAAGCATTATGAAGCAATATATTAGTCTGTTATTGGTTGCAAAGGGAGGGAGGGAAGGAAGAAGGAAGAAGGAAGGAAGGAAGGAAGGAAGGAAGGAAGGAAGGAAGGAAGGCATGGTGGCACAATGCTTAGAATGCCATATTGCAGGCAAGCTTTGTACACTGCCAGCAGTTCGATCCTGACCGGCTCAAGGTGGACTCAACTTTCCATCTTTCCAAAGTCGGTAAAATGAGGACCTGGATTGTTGGGGGCAAATAGGCTGACTCTGTAAACCGCTTAGAGAGGGCTGTAAAGCGGTATATAAGTGCTATTCCTTCCTTTCTTCCTTCCTTCCTTCCTTCCTTCCTTCCTTCCTTCCTTCCTTCCTTCCTTCCTTCCTTCCTTGTGATTGCAATGCAGTATTGCAGGCTAATTCTGCCCACTGACATGAATTCGATCCTCCCAGGCTCAAGGTCGACTCAGCAGCCTTCCATCCTTCCGAGGTGGGTGAAAGGAGGACCCAGATTGTTGGGGGACAATATGCTGACTCTGTAAACCGCTTAGAGAGGGATGCGAAGCACCGTGAAGTGGTATATCAGTCTTACTGCTATTCCGATTCACGCAGTTGGTTTGCAGAAACAAAACCTCTTTTCAAACCCCGTTTCACAAGACAGGAATCGTAAGAGAGACGGAACGCTCGTGGGCGCGCAGAGGCGTGCATGCGCTTCCGGTGCAAGCGCGCTTGACTTTTTACAATTTATTTTTGGGGTAGGGGAACGGTCCCTCCCCCCTCGCTCGCAGAGGTCCATAATTTCTTGCAGGCCAAGAAATTATGCTTTCCTCGTGGCCCCGCAACAGGAAAGGAAAACGTCTCCTTTAATTTCATTTGCATTTAAATGAGTAGAAACTCGCATCAATCCCACGAAAGGGGCTTCCCCCAAATGGTATCGAACCCGCTTTGCCCCTCCCGAGTTGTAAATTACAACGTGGGCCCAAATTTGGAGGCGTTCTGGGGGGGGGACCACCAATTTCGGGGAGGGGGACCATAGGTGCCCCGTCATTTCAGCCGCACTACGGTGCCTGCTGATGTGGCCGTCCAGCTGTTAACAGCTTCAAAACACGGATAGACTTTAAAAAAAAACTCTGATGCATCTGCTGGCAAGCTACAATTTTAGGTTTATGGCTCCTGACGGTCCCTTCCGCAAGAGAATTTGTGTAAGACACTAGATTGTAATTCAGGGATTCTTTATGAACGTGTTGTTTGGAAAAACGAATGTGGAGCCACAATTTATCCTGCTAATTTCTTCCTCGCCTGTCCACCCCCCATTTTCAAGCCCCCCCCCCCCCCGTGGCAGGACCAGCCCTGACATTTTCTCCCATCACCGATCCCTTGAAGGCAGCTGGGTTCAAGACAATGAAGTTGATAAGCAGGAGCAAAAGTCAGTGGTGTTTTGAGAAGGGTGGAAATGGCACTGGCTGAGCAATCTGATTCAAGGGCAGGCTTAGGTAGAATAGAAAAATAGAATAGAGTAGAGTAGAGTAGAGTAGAATAGAATAGAATAGAATAGAATAGAATTAGAGTAGAGTAGAATAGAGTAGAGTAGAATAGAATAGGATATTGGAATATAGACTAGAATGGAATAGAATAGAATTAGAGTAGAGTAGAATAGAATAGAATAGGATATTGGAATATAGACTAGAATGGAATAGAATAGAATTAGAGTAGAGTAGAATAGAATAGAATAGGATATTGGAATATAGACTAGAATGGAATAGAATAGAATTAGAGTAGAGTAGAATAGAATAGAATAGGATATTGGAAATAGACTAGAATGAAATAGAATAGAATTAGAGTAGAGTAGAGTAGAATAGAATAGAATAGAATAGAATAGGATATTGGAATATAGACTAGAATGGAATAGAATTAGAATAGAGTAGAATAGAATAGAATAGAATAGGATATTGGAATATAGACTAGAATGGAATAGAATAGAATAGAATTAGAATAGAGTAGAATAGAAAAGAATATTGGAATATAGACTAGAATGGAATGGAATGGAATAGAATAGAATTAGAATAGAGTAGAGTAGAGTAGAATAGAATATTGGAATATAGACTAGAATGGAATAGAATAGAATTAGAATTAGAATTAGAGTAGAATAGAATAGAATAGAATAGAATAGAATATTGGAATATAGACTAGAATGGAATGGAATGGAATAGAATTAGAATAGAATTAGAATAGAGTAGAGTAGAATAGAATATTGGAATATAGACTAGAATGGAATAGAATATAATAGAATTAGAGTAGAATAGAATAGAATAGAATATTGGAATATAGACTAGAATGGAATAGAATAGAATTAGAATAGAGTAGAATAGAAGAATAGAATAGGATTCAGAATAGAATAGAACAATAAAATACTGAATGGAATGGAATAGAATAGAACAGAACAGTGATGGGGAAGCTTTTAGGCACAGGGGGCCCAAACCGGAAGGCATGCGCACCGGAGCACTGGAAACATGATGACAAGCTGGCCAGCACACATGCGCACCTCAGAAAACCAATGAGCAGCTGGCTGAGCTGAGGCGATGGCATGCCTGCTCACAGAAAGGGGAGTAGAATAATGGAGGGGAGTTCTGATAGGTAAAGGTTCCCCTCACACAGATGTGCTAGTCCTTCCCGACTCTAGGGGGTGGTGCTCATCTCCATTTCAAAGCCGAAGAGCCAGTGCTGTCTGAAGACGTCTCTGTGGTCATGTGGCCGGCATGAGTCAACGCCGAAGGCGCACAGAAGGCTGTTCCCTTCCCACCAAATTTGGTCCTTATTTTTCCACTTGCATTTTTTAGTGCTTTCGAACTGCTAGGTTGGCAGAAGCTGGGACAAGTCACGGGAGCTCACTCCGTTACACGACCCTCGGGATTCGAACCACCGAACTGCGGACCTTTCTGATCGACAAGCTCAGTGTCTTAGCCACTGAGCCACCAGGTCCCTCCAGTTCTGATACTCCGTGGCTAAATTGAATATGCAAAAAAGTGTCTGAGCTCCAATATAACTTTTTTTTTCCGAGTGCCTGCCAAAAAAAACCCCAAATCAATTTAGTTTGCCTCTTCTTTTTCTGACCGTGGATGGCTCCTTCTCTCTCTTTTCATGATGTGTTTCTAGCCTTGTTCTTCGCCATTCTTTGAAGATGCCTGGAAGCTCAGGCTTTGAGCAGAGAGAACGTCTGCGGATGCATAGCCACACCAAAGCAGAATGCAAATCCTGTGGCTTCTTCATACCCCATAGCTTCAAAAATCCAGCTCAAACTATTGATAAGGCTGGCAGGCTTATAGACAAAAAAAAAACATGCCCGGTATGAAAAGATAAACTGGTTGAAATCCCCAGGACTCAGACATGTCCGAGACTTAAACAAAAAAGAATAGAATAGAGTAGAATAAAACAGAATAAAGAAGTAGAGAAGAATAGAATGGAATAAAACAGAATAAAGAAGTAGAGAAGAAAAGAATGGAATAGAATAAAGAAGTAGAAAAGAAAAGAATGGAATAGAATAGAATAAAGAAGTAGAGAAGAATAGAATAGAATAAAGAAGTAGAGAAGAAAAGAATAGAATAAAGAAGTAGAGAAGAATAGAATAGAATAAAGAAGTAGAGAAGAAAAGACTAGAATAAAGAAGTAGAGAAGAATAGAATAAAGAAGTAGAGAGGAATAGAATAGAATAAAGAAGTAGAGAAGAATAGAATAGAATAAAGAAGTAGAGAAGAATAGGAATAGAATAGAATAAGGAAGTAGAGAAGAAAAGAATAGAATAGAATAAAGAAGTAGAGAAGAATAGAATAGAATAAAGAAGTAGAGAAGAATAGAATAGAATAAAGAAGTAGAGAAGAAAAGAATGGAATAGAATAAAGAAGTAGAGAAGAATAGAATAGAATAAAGAAGTAGAGAAGAAAAGAATGGAATAGAATAAAGAAGTAGAGAAGAATAGAATGGAATAGAATAAAGAAGTAGAGAAGAATAGAATAGAATAAAGTAGAGAAAAAAGAATAGAATAGAATAAAGAAGTAGAGAAGAATAGAATAGAATAGAATAAAGAATAGAATAAAGAAGTAAAGAAGAAAAGAATATAATAGAATAAAGAAGTAGAGAAGAATAGAATAGAATAGAATAGAATAGAATAGAATAGAAGTTGGAAAGAGCCTTGAAGGTCTTCTAGTCCAGCCCGCTGCTCAAGGCGGAGAACCTATCATATATGAGCCGAAGTGGCGCAGTGGTTAGAGTGTAGTACTGCAGGCTACGACTGCCAGCTGCCTGCAGTTTAGCAGTTCAAATCTCCCTAGGCTCAGGATGGGCTCAGCCTTCCATCCTTCCAAGGTGGGTAAAATTACTGGGGGCAAGAGGCTGACTTTGTAAACCACTTAGAGAGGGCTGTGAAGCCCTCTGAAGCGGTATATAAGTCTAAGGGCTATTGCTATCACTATCTCAGACAGTGAGTGCGCAGTCTCTTCTTAAAAACCACCAGTGACGGAGCACCCACGATTTCTGGAGGCAAGTTGTCCCACTGGTTGAATTGCCCTCCCCGTTAGGAAGTTTCTCCTTAATTCCAGAGGTTGCGTCTCTCTTTGATTAGTTTCCATCTGTCGTTTCTTGTCCTGCCCTCTGGTGCTTTGGAGAATAAGTTGAATGAATAGTTTGACCCCCATCTCTTCTTCATGGCGGCCCCTCAAATACTGGTATTATGTCCACCCCTAGTCCTTCTTTTCTTTAGGCTAGCCAAACTCAAATCCCGCAACCGTTCTTCCTATGGTTTAGTCTCCAGGCCTTTGGCCATCTTAGTTGCTCTTCTCTGAACTTTTTCCAAAAGATGTCCCAACATCTTTTTTGTGGTAGGGTAACCAAAATCGGTTGCAGTATCCCAGGTGAGGTTCCTACTAGGGTTTTGTAAAGGTTTGGTAAAATGACACACGAAACCTTTAATAGCGTGGGGTTCAAGAGGAGATATAATCCTCATCATGCTGTGGCCTTCAGCTTCTTTCCATGGGGATATTTGCTACCTGCTCAGACAACATTCACCTATCCATCCATCCTGAAAACTCCTGTGGAACTATCCAAGGTGCTGGATCCAATCTGACTTGGTCACCAGGGCCAAAGGTCTATAGGTAGTCCTCAACTTATGACTATAATTGACACCACCACCCCAAAATGGATGCTGCTGAACAAAGACAGTGGTTAAGTGGGTTTTGCCCCATTTTATGACATGTCTTGTCACAAGCAAATTACGTTATTCGTGATTGTTCACTTAGTAACAGGTTTGTTAGCTTCCCCCGTGGACTTTGCTTGTCGGAAGGTCGTAAAAAGGGATCACATGACCTTGGGACACGGCAACCATCATAAATGTGAGCCACTTACCCGGCGTCTGAACTTCGAACATGAAATCATGAAGATGCTTTGTGTCAAAACTGACACAAATCACTTTTTTTTCAGTGCCGTTGTAACTTTGAAACAGTCACTAAACGAAGCGAGCTTTTGGGCTCGTGCTGGAACCCATCCTCAGGGAACCTCTCTCTCTCCAGCAAGTCCAAGGTCAAGTGTGAAGCAGCTGGCAAAAAAGCCAACACAGTTCTAGGCTGCGTCAACAGAGGGATGGAATCAAGATCCCGTGAAGTGTTAATACCACTTTATAAGGCCTTGGTAAGGCCACACTTGGAATCCGGCCTCCAGTTTTGGTTGCCACGATGTAGAAAAGATATTAAGACTCTAGAAAGAGTGAAGAGAAGAGCAACCAAGAGGATTAGGGAACTGGAGACTAAAATATATGAAGAATAGTTGCAGGAACTGTGTATGTGTGGTTTAATGAAAAGAAGGACCAGGGGAGACGTGATATCAGTCTTCCGATATCTCAGGGGTTGCCACAAAGAAGAGGGAGTCAACCTGTTCTCCAAAGCACCTGAGGGCAGAACAAGAAGCAAAGGGTGGAAACTAATCAAGGAGAGAAGCAACTTAGAACTGAGGAGAAATTTCCTGTCAGTGAGAACAATTAAGCAGTGGAACGACTTCCCTCCAGAAGTTGTGAATGCTCCAACACTGGAAGTTTTTAAGAAGAGATTGGACGACCATTTGTCTGAAGTGGTGTAGGGTTTCCTGCCTAAGCAGGGGGTTGGACTAGAAGACCTCCAAGGTCCCTTCCAACTCTTGTTATTCTATTCTATTCTGCCTGAAGCTGTTTTCTGCATAAGAATTATCCTTTTAACTTTGATCACTTCATTAGATATGTACTAGTTCTGCTTACTTGAACCCTGCTGATTTACCTTGAGTAAATGGGGCTCCAGAAGCTTCTTTTATGAGCTCAGATAACTCAGCACAGGCCACGCTGGCCTTCCTCTCCTCCTACAGATCAGCACGAGATTCAATTCACCAAGCCAGCCATTGTGACGGCGTTAAAACTGTGCCTTAAAATTCTACAGCGGCCCCAGCCAAGTTTATGGCTTTATGCAAATGGGGACCCCTGTATGCGAATCACCTCATTAATGATTAGCATAAAATATTCCTGCAACCAGAATGGGAGACGCCTTCAAGTTTCTTCCTCCTTATTATTTCAAAAGACGAACCCAGGAGATGCGGAGGAAATAAATCGTCGGAGAGAAAAACGGGGATCTGTGTGTTTGTTCGTTCTTCCGTTTATGATGGCCTACTAATAAATTGTCAACATCTGTTTATGCTGGGCTTTCATTGCTGAAGGAGAGAAAGGCTTGCCTTGGTAAGGGAGGTGGGATCTCAAGCTTATCATGGTCTGAGAATTGGTAAGAAAAAGAGGGAGGGACAGCCCTGAAAATGAGCTTGTTGGCAAGAAGTCAAGGTCAACTTTTGCGCTCAGCTAGGACATTTGTTGAGTGGCATTGAGCAGAGGAGGATCTTCCCCATCTTCTCTCTGGAGCGAAGTCCTGCAGATGGGCATCTGGAGAAGAGAGAAGTAGAGCAGGGCAAATGGGTACATTGTTCTCCAACCTTCCCACCCCTACTCAGTGGAGTGTCTCACTGTAATGTCCTTCCTTCTTGCCTGAAGTCACGTGTGGTCAAATTTAATCCTCCCTCCACTCCTCTCCAAGAATGGTGGTGTCAGGCCTCGAAGCTATCTTTTTCCCTTTGGGATTTCAGGCCTCCCACATTTTCTACTGTGGGAGAATGGGAGTGGGGAGATTGTACAGAGTTGGGTGATGTGTAGCCATAATAACATTCTTTCTCCGAAAGTCAAGGTCACTGCGCCTGGACGGAAGTGGATGGAAGGAAACTTCCTTCGTGGCAATGAAGGATTGGACCATGGGATGGACTTGTGAGTGTTAGGGGCAGGGTCTTGAACTTTCAACTGGGTGGGGAAAACCTGGAAGCTGGGTGGATGGATGGATGGATGATAGATAGATAGAGATATGTAGATAGATAGATAGATAGATAGATAGATAGATAGATAGATAGATATGATAGATAGATAGATAGATAGATGATAGATAGATAGATAGATAGATATGATAGATAGATAGATAGATAGATGAGAGATTAAATAGATGATAGATAGATAGATAGATAGATAGATAGATAGATAGATAGATAGATAGATAGATAGATAGATAGATAGATAGATAGATATGATAGATAGATAGATAGATAGATGATAGATAGATAGATAGATAGATAGATATGATAGATAGATAGATAGATAGATAGATAGATGAGAGATTAAATAGATGATAGATAGATAGATAGATAGATAGATAGATAGATAGATAGATAGATGAGAGAGATTAAATAGATGATAGATAGATAGATAGATAGATAGATAGATAGATAGATAGATAGATAGATAGATAGATAGATAGATAGACAGACAGACAGACAGACAGACAGACAGACAGACAGATACGGTAGGTAGATAGGTAGGTAGGTGGGTGGGTGGGTGGGTGGGTGGGTGGGTGGGTGGGTGGGTGGGTGGATGGATGGATGGATGGATGGATGGATGGATAGATAGATAGATAGATAGATAGATAGATAGATAGATAGATAGATAGATAGATAGATAGATAGATAGATAGATAGATAGATAGAGATAGATGATAGATAGATAGATAGATAAGATAGATAGATAGATAGATAGATAGATAGATAGATAGATAGATAGATAGATAGATAGATAGATACTGTCAATTCACAGACAATGGCCTAATCTCACTCCAGTGTTACGCCTGGTTCCCCCTTTCAGCTGTAGTCTTCTCCTTACAAAGCCACACCAGATTACTCTCCTCTATTCTCAAGAGGCGGGGTTCCATGAGCTTGGGTTGAAATTATTCCGCTCTGCCTCTCCCATGCTCCAAAGAGGATTGCAACTCAATAAGGCTGATGGTGACAGTCACACCCATGCCAGAGGTCACCTGCACCGACAGACAGGAGACTCGCTTCTTCCTGTGCTCTGAAGCTGTGAACAGGCAGACCTATCAGCTTCCCAGCCCTGCAGCCTGTGCGTCACTCACATGACACCCTGCTGCTCATGGCCAAATACCCTTTGGTAGAAGGAAGTACATTGAGGCAAACATTAAAGGCTCTGGAAATGGATCCCAGACCCCCGTTGATGTCATTCTTTGAGGGGACAGTCACACCCCTATATCCTGGGATGGGGGTGGGTGAGGGACAGGCTTTCTTGGTAGCTGTTCCTTGTTGTAAAAATACAATGAAGCCATGAGTCAAAAGTTGACTTTTCCCAGGTCAACTCTTAGATGGACGGTTTTTCAATATTCTTCCTGCCCTTGTCCGTAGAAATTCTCCGTCATCCAGGTTCATAGTTGCCTCAATGGTGCCTTTTCAAAAGGCAGCTGAGCTTTTTCCTTCAGGAGGAGGAAGATGAAGAATCAGATAAAGAAGAAGATGAAGAATCAGAAAAAGAAGTAGAAGTAGGAGGACGAGGAAGAGGAGGAGGAGGAGGAGGAGGAGGAGGAGAAGGAGGAGGAGAAGAAGAAGAAGAAGAGGAGGAGGAAGAGGAGGAGGAGGAGGAGAAGGAGAAGAAGAAGAGGAGGAGGAGGAGGAGGAGGAGAAGGAGGAGGAGAAGAAGGAGGAGAAGGAGGAGGAGGAAGAGGAGGAGAAGAAGAAGAGGAGGAGGAGGAGGAGAAGAAGAAGAAGAAGAAGAAGAAAAAGAAGAAGAAGAAGAAGAAGACCACCTTTCACTCCTCATCCAAGAAGCTTCATTAGACAAAGAAGACGTCATCTCCTTCTTTCCAGTTCTAGCAATAGCAATAGCAGTAGACTTATATACCGCTTCATAGGCCTTTCAGCCCTCTCTAAGCGGTTTACAGAGAGTCAGCATATTGCCCCCAACAATCTGGGTCCTCATTTTACCCACCTCGGAAGGATGGAAGGCTGAGTCAACCCTGAGCCGGTGAGATTTGAACCGCTGACCTGCTGATCTAGCAGTAGCCTGCAGTGCTGCATTTAACCACTGCGCCACCTTGGCTCCTATGTGCCTGTTGATAGCCCCCGCTGCCTTAAGAAAGTTCAAAACATCCTTAAAGACCCATCTCATCTTGGGCATTCTTTTTTTTTTTTGAACTATTACCATTTGGCAGACGGTACAGGAGAATAAAAACCAGGACAAAGAGGCTGAAAAACTGCTACTATCCCAGAGCGGTAACTATATTGAATTCTACTCTAAAGTGCAATATTAACGCAATATCAGGGATTTACAATTCAATTGCATAGGATGTGTCTTTTTGTTTTATTTTTATTGTTTTCTTACTTATGATGTACAGTGAAGAGGGCGTTTAATTTTGTCCTACGGGGTGCAATGACAATAAAGTACGTAAAAGTTTCTTAACCAATGTCGCTCCAGGAACACAAGTTCGTTCTCCCACCGCTTGTCCAGTCACACGTCGTTCTTGCCTTCAGCGCATGTCAGCTTTTTCATTCTCCCATCCCTTCGTCCTTGCCCACGGCTGAGCTGCAGTAGCAGCAGGGTTTTAATGACTTCCCCCTGTTATTTCTCCGAATTTGCATCCTGCTTTTCCACGCAGGAAAAAGCAGCTGACAATGCCATCCACACCCACACGCTCAAACGCAAACAGCCAAGGAGGGAAAACAGGGCCACGAGAAACATAATTAAATGCGCCGCATTCATTTGTAGAGGAAGTTCGAGCAAATCAAAGAAAGGTCATCTGCTCTTTGAATCCTAGGAAAATGTTTCAAGTTGCAGAGACAACAACACACACTCAGACACACTCCAAGTATTTGTGTTTTTTTTTTTCCTATGGACAATAGTGGGTTTTTTTTTTCTTTTAAACAAACCAAACCTTATGCACCCTTTATTGCTTCGACAAGATGGATAGAGGTTGGAAAAATATTGGCTTTTCAGAAGTGGCATGCAAGAAGAATGATCCAGCTATTCTACAGTTTGGAGTTCCAAAACACGGAGATATCGGCAGTGGTGGGATTCAAATAATTTAACAACCGGTTCTTTTCCCTAATGATTTCTTCCAACAACCAGTTCACCAAACTGCTTAGAAAGTTCAGAGCTGGTACTCCCGAAGTGGTGCGAACTGGCTGAATCCCAACACTGGATATAGGACAGGGTAGCACCGGAGGCATGGGACGTGGTGTTTTACTACCAGTTATGTGGGTGTGGCTTGGTGGGTGTGGCAGGAGAAGGACACTGCAAAATCCTCATTCCCTCCCTACTCTAGGGGAAGGATACTGCAAATTTCCATTCCCACCTCACTCCAGGGGAAGGATACTGGAAAATCTCCATTCCCTCCCCACCCCAGGGGAAGGATACTGCAAAATCTCCATTCCCTCCCCACCCCAGGGGAAGGATACTGCAAAATCTCTCTTCTCTCTCCACTCCAGGGGAAGGATACTGCAAAATCCCCATTCCCACCTCACTTCAGGGGAAGGATACTGCAAAATCCTCATTCTTTCCACACTCCAAGGGAAGGATACTGCAAATCTCCATTCCTTCCCCACTTCAGGGGAAAGATACTGCAAAATCCCCATTCCCACCTCACTTCAGGGGAAGGATACTGCAAAATCCTCATTCTTTCCGCACTCCAAGGGGAGGATACTGCAAATCTCCATTCCTTCCCCACTCCAGGGGAAAGATACTGCAAAATCCCCATTCCGTCCCTACTCTAGGGGAAGGATACTGCAAATTTCCATTCCCTCCACACTCCAGGGAAGGATACTGCAAAATCTCCATTCTCTCCCTATCAGCTGGGATCCAGGAGGCAGAGAATAGATGGGGGCAGGGCCAGCCAGAGGTGGTTTTTAACAAGTTCTCGGAACTACTCAAAATTTCCGCCACTGGTTCTCCAAAAAAAGTGGTCAGAACCTCCTGAATACCACCTCTGCTTACAGCTGAGCGTAAGGATGAAGGGTGTTTGTGTGTGTGTGTGTGTGTGTGTGTGTGTGTGTGTATTTCACATTCGACCAAGCCTGTCTTTTTTCATCAAGATCCATTCTTAGGAAGGACTCTTGTCCTGATGTCATCCGTTCAGACAGATCTGCTGACAAGAGGAACCGGCTGGGTTCACACAAGCATTACACAGCGAGCCATGGTTCATAAACCATAACCGCTGAGTGTGCAGAACCTTCTAAACCCAACCCAAGGCTCATTACGGTTTAGCAGAGTGGGTACCACCAGTCGCCCTCGGGTTAAACGAGGCTGATTTGGGCAGATCTGCTGAGGTCAACAGGGGCCCAGCTGCAACGGGAAATGCTTCTGGGCACCTAAGCAACTCAAGGACGATGGATGCTCCCTGCATCCTTGCCAGGGGCACCTAGACTCTCTGAATCATGTTGCGTAAGAGGCTGCTGGATCATGGCTAGCTTTAATCAGTCTGGTGAGAACTGGCTCACGCCCTAAAGCTCAGGCTGGGACTTGCTCTGAGCCCGATTGTCAAGTTGGAGCCGAAGGAGGAAGCTCAGCGAATTCTTTTCTCCACCCCATCCCTTCTCTGCCACCCACCTCACCTTTTTTCCTGGGCGGTGCCGTAGAAGAGAAATTGGTTTCAACCCAACAAGACAGACACAGACTTCAACGGATAATTAGAACTGCAGAAAAAACAATGGCTACCAACTGCCTTCCATCGAGAGCTGTGGAAATATCTACTGACTCCTCACATCAGTGGTGAATTTTTTTTTTTACTACTGGTTCTGTGGGCGTGGCTTGGTAGGTGTGGCAGGGGAAGGATACTGCAAAATCCCCATTCCCACCTCACTCCAGGGGAAGGATACTGCAAAATCCCCATTCCAGAGGTGGGTTCCTACCAGTTCGCACCTATTCGGTAGAACCGGTTCGTCAAATCTACCGAACCGGTTAGAAAAGGTTTCACCAGTGGACCCAGAAAGCAGGCTACAACGACAGAAGAGGTTCCAAAATTTTTTGAAACCCACCACTGCCCCATTCCCACTTCACTCCAGGGGAAGGATACTGCAAAATCCCCATTCCTACTCCACTCTGGAGCCAGCCAGAGGTGGCATTTGCCATTTGTCTGAACTACTCAAAATTTCCACTACCGGTTCTCCAGAACATACTGAATTTCACTCCTGCCACACATCCTGGATATAAATCATTCAAACAAACTCTATAGGGCAGAGAACACCAAGACAACTAGACACAAGGACAGTTTTTTTTCCTGAATGCCATCACTCTGCTAAACAACTAATCCCCACATCACTATCTACTAATTATCTACAAAGACTGTTTTACTACTATTCTCTTCTTTCCTACTACCTAACTCTTTCCACTTACGACTATAACCATGTTGCTTTTATCTTTACAATTTATATTCTTTTATTTGTTTCCTAGTATGATTTGATTGCTTATTAGTAACCTACGACTATCACTAAGTGTTGCGTCTTATGATTCTTGATGAATGTATTTTACTTTATTTTTCTTTATGTACACAGAGAGCCTATGCACCAAAAGGCAAATTCCTTGTCTGTCTGATCTCATTTGGCCAGTAAAGAATTCTATTGAGGGGCATTTTCCCCTGGAACATCCAACTGTGGCCACTTTAAGACCTGTGGACTTCAACTCCCAGAATTCCCCAGCCAGCTATGATAGGAGTTGCAGTCCACAAAGTCTTAAAGTGGCGGCGGTCTCTGATCCCTGGACCTATTTGGGAGCCCCCAACCCACAAAGCGGGCACAACGTGAGTTTTCTCCGTGGACTATTAGAAGAGTAAAAATCTTGCCTTAACGAAAGCTATTGCCGAGGGAAACTAAGTTGATTAATTGCAGGAGGATTGGCTCATTAAGCCATTGATTAATTGTATCTGCATAAATCTACATCCAGAAAGGAAGAGGGGGGGGGAAGCATAGTTGTTACTTGAATGCGGTGAAAGAAAATATTGCAGCCGCCTATCTCCTTGATTTCTCGACTTTTCTTCCAAATTCTAAAAAAGGGGAAAGGTTCCCCCTTGTACATATGTGCTAGTCGTTCCTGACTCTAGGGGGCGGTGTTCATCTCCGTTTCAAAGCCAAAGAGCCAGCGCTGTCCGAAGACGTCTCCGTGGTCATGTGGCCGGCATGACTCAATGCCAGAGGCGCATGAAACGCTGTTCCCTTCCCACCAAATGTGGCTTTTATTTTTCTACTTGCATTTTTTAACGTGCTTTTAAACTGCTAGGTTGGCAGATGCTGGGACAAGGAGCTCACTCCATTATGTGGCATTAGGGATTTGAACCGCTGAATTGCCGACCTTGTGATCGACAAGCTCAGGATCTTAGCCACTGAGCCACCGCATCCCTTAAATCAGGGACTACCCCTATAGTTAGAGGGCTCCAAATACCTAAGAACTACATGAATCCTTCAAGATTCTAAAGAGGGAGAAGAATGTAATTTCCCACCAATGAAGACAGACATAATCTTGCTTTCAGTGGTCCCGGCTTGCATTGTGCTAAGCCATGGTTTAACCTTGGGCTGTTAGATAAGCCACGAGTAGCTGGGTTTTCACATCGGGCTAAGCCTTCAACCACCTTTTGAAATCTCAGTGGCAGCGTTCGCCAGAAATACTAAGCCCGAAATCAAATAAGCTGCCTTAGGTTTGACTGCGATGGGTGAGCTCAGCTTCTACGTTAAGGAGGAGAGAAAACTGTAGCTTGTCAGAGCGAAAGAGAGAGAGAGAGACACACACACACACACAGAGAGAGAGAGACAGAGACAGAGAGACAGAGAGAAACAAAGAGAGAGACACACACAGAGACAGAGAGAGAGACAGACAGAGATACAGAGAGAGACACACACAGAGAGAGACAGAGAGACAGAGAGAGACACACACAAAGAGAACAGAGAAACAGAGAGACAGACAGGCAGACAGACAGAGGGAGACAGAGAGACAGACAGACAGAGATACACACACACACAGAAACAGAGACACACACAGAGAGAACAGAGAGACAGAGAGAGTGAGACAGACAGACAGAGATACAGAGAGAGACACAGGGAGAGAGAGAGAGAGACAGAGAGACAGACAGGCAGAGAGAGATACACACACAGAGAGAGAGACAGAGACACACACACAGAGAACAGAGAGACAGAGAGAGTGAGACAGACAGACAGAGAGACAGACAGACAAAAAGAGACACACACAGAGATAACAGAGAGACAGAGTGAGTGAGAGAGACAGAGAGACAGACAGGCAGAGGGAGACAGAGAGACAGACAGACAGACCGAGAGAGATACACACACACAGAGAACAGAGAGACAGAGTGAGTGAGAGAGACAGAGAGAGAAACACAGAGAGAGATACACAGAGAGAGAGAGAGACAGACAGAGACACACAGAGAGAGACAGAACGGAGAGACAGAGAGAGTGAGAGACAGAGAGACAGACAGACAGAGGGAGACAGAGAGAGAGACAGACAGAGAGAGATACACAGAGAGAGAGACAGATAGACAGAGAGAGACACACACACAGAGAACAGAGAGACAGAGAGAGTGAGACAGACAGACAGACAGAGGGAGACAGAGAGAGAGACAGAGAGACACACACACACAGAGAGAACAGAGAGACAGAGAGTGAGAGACAGAGAGACAGACAGACAAAGAGAGAGAGACAGAGAGGAGGGAGGGAGGGGGCTACACTGAGCTTCAGAAAGGGGCTAATATCAGCACTTGCACAGCGGGGAAGTGAATTTGCAGCTTGCAGCATTGTTGAAGCTGCCTGCTTTCCACCTTTGCTCCTCCGGTACGGTTATAAATCAATCCAATTATTAGAGAAGCATCTGAAGCAGCCTGCGAATTTCTCATTTCCAAAGACAGTCAAACCTGGGCGAGGATTTGCACTCCCGGAATCTGGGATTCCTCCTTGCTCAGCACCATGGGGAGCGTGGAAGAACCCTTTTCTTTTAAAGGACAGCTGGTGGGCGAAGGAACAGAGGAGATCCTCCTGCCTACATCCTAGAGGTTGTCCCTGATGTACAACGATTCGTATTTAGGGCACTGTTCAGAGTCCCAGTTTCTCAACCTTAAGTAGCAGCTGGAAAAAAAATGTGATGTTAAGTCATCTGCATTTGAGGGACGCGGTGGCTCAGCGGCTAAGACGTTGAGCTTGTCAATCAGAAAGGTTGCCAGTTCGGTGGTTCGAATCCCTAGCGCCGCGTAACGGAGGGAGCTCCCGTGACCTGTCCCCGCTTCTGCCAACCTAGCAGTTCGAAAGCACATTAAAAAATGCAAGTAGAAAAATAGGGACCGCCTTTGGTGGGAAGGGAACAGCCTTCTGTGCTCCTTCTCCATTGAGTCATGCCGGCCACAGGACCACGGAGACGTCTTCGGACAGTGCTGGCTCTTTGGCTTTGAAACGGAGACGAGCACCGCCCCCTAGAGTCGGGAACAACTAGCACAGATGTGCAAGGGGAACCTTTACCTTTTAAATCTGCATTTGGTTGTGAGGCTCTTTACTCTTCCAGATGTGAGGATTGTGACATCGGATGTAGGGCAGACAGGTAAGAGCGCATCCGTGAACTAGAAGTCAAGAGACATGATGAAAACTCCTCAATTGCACAACATATGGACAGATTTCGCCACAGTTTTCACTGGATAACTGTTGGAGTCCCAGACCACGCTAAATCCAAAACCGCTACAGAATTCCTGGAAACCCGGGCACACAGAGAAATCAGGCATCTACAGGGCCCCCATCTGCATACCATTCAAAAGAGATAATCAGAAAGCTCAAAGACCACAAGACCCCCTTGGCAGCAATCAACACCCGGATAAACAGAGATTAACACCGAGGTTAACACTAGACCGGCAATCAAGCTGTAAACAACACCCCAATTAAGGAATTACCAACACAGACAAACAATCAAACCGAAAACAACAGCCTAATCAAGGAACTACCAACGCCACTCCCATCAGCCCTGACAGGGAAAGCCACTTGTGTAGAAACAGAAAGCAAAACCTACTCCCTTCTAGCATGGACGCCGTTACCTAGCTGGGTAATGAACCATCGGCAACAAAACAACCAAGTTCAGAGAGCACTAAGGTCTCCAAATTAATCCTGCTATTATTCCCCGCTTATCTTGGGTTTGATTACTGGTGAGGAGGTGTTTTGGTCTTTTGGTTTCCTTTTTAGCTTTTGGGTGCCTTTTGAATGGTGAGTAAATGTAATTTATCCCTATGTGCCTGTTGACGACTGATTTGGTTTATCCCTATGTGCCTGTTGATGGCTGATTTGGTTTATCCCTATGTGCCTGTTGATGGCTCATTTGGTTTATCCCTATGTGCCTGTTGACGGCTGATTTGGTTTATCCCTATGTGCCTGTTGATGGCTGATTTGGTTTATCCCTATGTGCCTGTTGATGGCTCATTTGGTTTATCCCTATGTGCCTGTTGATGGCTCATTTGGTTTATCCCTATGTGCCTGTTGATGGCTCATTTGGTTTATAGCAATAGCAATAGCAGTTAGACTTATATACCGCTTCATAGGGCTTTCAGCCCTCTCTAAGCGGTTTACAGAGTCAGCATATTGCCCCCAACAATCCGGGTCCTCATTTTACCCACCTCGGAAGGATGGAAGGCTGAGTCAACCTTGAGCCGGTGAGATTTGAACAGCCGAACTGCAGAACTGCAGTCAGCTGAAGTAGCCTGCAGTGCTGCATTTAACCACTGCGCCACCTCGGCTCCTATGTGCCTGTTGATGGCTGATTTGGTTTATCCCTATGTGCCTGTTGATGGCTGATTTGGTTCCCTATGTGCCTGTTGATGGCTGATTTGGTTTATCCCTATGTGCCTGTTGATGGCTCATTTAGTTTATCCCTATGTGCTGGTTGATGGCTGATTTGTCTGCATGCCAGGTCTTCAAGAATCCCCAGCCTTCTCGGGCCCAGGGGACCAGGACAAAAAGGGCAAGCTTGAAGATGCCGAGGGGGAGGGGGAGGGATTCACACAGGACATCTGAGAACACCAGCAAAGCGCCGACGATAAGGCCAGAGCCCAAGGCAAGAGTGACCTTCACAAGATCTGGCATTTATGTGAACAGCCGTAGCATCTGCACTGACATTCAATATGCCGAGAGTCATAACAGGCTATCGATTGATTCCGCCGTTGGGCTGCAATGAGTAGCCAGCTGGGTTAAAGCAGAAATCCCTCCCAAAGGATGAGAGTTGACAATTAGGGGCATTATTGGACCTTTGACGCCTTGGCTCGGCCATTTCCGGCCCTGGCTGGCTGCTGGAGACACAGGAATATGACTAGATGGAACTGCCGAGTGAGTCCGCCTGGCCAGTTTTATGGTCTAATTCAAAATTTATAACCCTCGGAAGAGAACTTGCCAGAGCTAATAATTTTGCTGTCCTTTGGATAAAGGAGACAAAGGAGGGAGGGAGCTGAGCAGCTTCCCCCAACCCGGCATCCTCTGGAGGAGCCAGACTACGATTCTCAGAACCCCAAGACGTACGACCAGGTCGAGGAAAGCTGGTTTATACAATAGTTACGGCATTCTGCTTCTGAGATTGCTACTGTCGCCACGTATGGGAGAGAGGATTAATGTTAGCCTGGGGTTAAACACACATATATTAAGCACACATGCAGGATAATCCATCAGGAGGGCTACTTACTGCAAGGCAGCAGGTGGGCAATTTTTTGGAGGGGTTATTGTTCTGACCGAGGCTTCCCGAGAGCATGAAGCAAACTCCTTGTCCCCACAGAACCCCCTTTTATTAACTGACTGTGCATTCTGCTCCTTCACATCCAGCAAAGTCTTTCAAGGGAGGATTTACAGTCACAAACCTTAGCTGGCTTGGAGAGCTGCCAGGCCGAGATCTGCAGAACTTGGCCGGGAGTCTCTGAGAGTCACGAACCAATTAAGTGAACTAATTGTCTCCTGCAAGCTCCACTCCCCTTTTGCTCCTCTTTTATTTCCTCTGGGAGGGGCCGTTCATCCTCCACCTGTGGCCTTACTCCCAAGTCAACCTCTGTTCTTTAGCTGTTCCCTTCGTCTGGCAACTCTGCGCATGCACACACTGGGAACAGGCTCCCGCTGTTCTTCTGCCTCACTGATGTCTGACTCCAAAGGCAGCCGATAACTGTCAGATGGCCCTGGCCCCCTCTCTTCCTTCGACACAGAGCCCTCATCAGAGCCTTCCCCAGACTCCAGGACTGGCCCAGGTTCCTCCCCAACCTCCTCACTGTCCAAATCTGCTGCCACTGGTGGGCCACAACAGTTATAAGCTACATTGGGGAAGAAAGTGGGCACATTGAATCAATGGAGACAATGACTGGTCATAGATCTCTTTGATTTGGGAGATGGGTCTTCTCCAGACAGCAGATCTCCAGTGGAAAAGCCCTGATAGATGATTCCAGATCATATAATGTATGCCCTTATAGCAGTTGGTCTCCAGAGAGCCAAGATCTCTAGCTAGCAGTGGAGATCTCCAGTGGAAAAGGTTGGATAACCAATTATCCAGTGGAAATCTAGAGACCTTTGCTATCTGGAGATCTTCCCCTGGAGAAGACCTGCTGTTTCCTCTCCTGCTGAAGGCCATGATGGACATATCATCAGAGCTTTTCCTTCTGGAGATGATCTTCTCTCTGGAGACCTTCTGCTCTATGGATGTTTGCTGTGTTGGAGAGCATCTGCTACGATGGGTACATAAGATCTGGGCCTCACCTGCTAGCAGAGATTTTCCTTCTGGAGATTTTCTGGAGATCTTATTGTCTCTGCAGACCTTCTGCTCTCTGGAGATGTACTATGATGGAGATCATCTACTATAATAGTTCATAAAATCTGGACATTATCTGCTAGCAGAGCGTTACCGTCTGGAGATCTTCCCCTGGAGAAGACCTGATGTTCCCTCTCCTGCTGAAGACCATGATGGACATATCATCAGAGCTTTTCCTTCTGGAGATGATCTTCTCTCCGGAGACCTTCTGCTCTATGGATATTTGCTGGGATGGAGAGCATCTGCTACGATGGGTACATAAGATCTGGGCCTCATCTCCTAGTAGAGCTTTTCCATCTGGAGATCTTCCACTGGAGAAGACACGCTGCTCCCTCTCCTGCAGAAGACCGTGAGGACCACTTTCAGAAACACGGCAAGTCTAATTCTCTTCGGGGAAGCTTGGAAACGTGCATGCTGCATCCAAAGTGGGTGGGTGGGTCCAAGCTAGCCTTTCACCCCAGACGCAACAGCTGCAGGGCAACTCTCTAGACAGTGGCCCATTTCCCCCTCCCTGCCCCTTCTGCCTGCCTCCTTGAGGTCACTCTGCCCCCCCACTCCTCCTCCCTATGGCCGTCCATGCTCTTTCAAATTGCAGAGAAGATATATAAGGTCCTGGATGGATTCCGCTGACAGGCTGATCAATGAGCCTCCTGCACAGCCCTGCTCTCTGCCCCTAATAAATATTGATCCCTTTTGTTCCCCCGAAAAGCCGCAGCAAAGCGAGTCTAGGCGTCAGCCACATTTAATCTATCGCCATGCCTTTCTATGCAAAGATCGACTAAACGGCACATTATCCCACAGAGAACGTTCGGGATTCAAAGCGTAGCTCAATTAGGAGAAGCGGCCTTCCCAACCTGAGGATTTGTCCCTGGTTTTAGCAATAGCAATAGCAGTTAGACTTATATACCGCTTCATAGGGCTTTCAGCCCTCTCTAAGCGGTTTACAGAGTCAGCATATGGCCCCCAACAACAATCCGGGTCCTCATTTTACCCACCTCGGAAGGATGGAAGGCTGAGTCAACCCTGAGCCGGTGAGATTTGAACAGCCGAACTGCAGAACTGCAGTCAGCTGAAGTAGCCTGCAGTGCTGCATTTAACCACCTCGGCTCCTTTTTTAGACTACAATCCCTATCAGGCCCAGCCAAGTCAGGGAGGGCAGGGACCTGCAGTCCAAAAGGTTTGGATGCCACGAAAACAGCTGAATTGGGGGGGATCAGAATGAATTTGGTAATTCTAGCGACGTCGGAGTTGAAGAGGGGAGACCTGTAGTAGCTCCTGCTCAGTTTGTAGTGTTTTTAGTGTTGAGGCTCAAAGGAAGGAAAAATGACTGCATTAAAGCTCCGAGATTGAAAATGTTCCAAGGACAAGAGAGCAAAGGGGGTGCCAATTCTGACCACCATCTAGGATTCAGTCATGTATAGGCCAGGCAGATATATTATATTAATGGGTAGCAGGTATTCCAAATGAAATAAGGAAAGATCTACAGGTTAAATCCTGGGAGAGGGAGGGAGGGAGGAAGGAAGGAAGGAAGGAAGGAAGGAAGGAAGGAAGGAAGGAAGGAAGGAAGGAAGGAAGGAAGGAATACAAAGAAAAGTTGATTGAATGGATAGGATACATAGGTAGGTAGGAAGAAAGGGAGGGAGGAAGAGAAGGAAGGAAGGAAGGAATGGAAAAAAGGAAAGGAAAGGGAGGGAGGGAGGGAGGGAAGGAAGGGAGAGAGAGAAGAAGGGAGGGAAGGAAGAGAAGGAAAGAATGGAAAGAAGGAAAAGAAAGGGAGGAAGGGAAGGAAGGAAGGGAAAGAAAGAGAGGGAGGGAGGGAAGGAAAGAAGGAAGGAAGGAAAAAAGAAAGTTGGAGGGAGGGAGGGAAGGAAGGAAGGAAAAGAAAGGGAGAGAGAGAAGAAGAGAGGGAAGGAAGGGAAAGAGAGGGAAGGAGGGACAGAAGGAAGGAAGGAAGGAAGGGAAGGAAGGAAGGAAGGGAAAGAAAGAGAGGGAGGGAGGGACGGAAGGAAGGAAGGAAATAAAAAAAGAAAGTCAGAGGGAGGGAAGGAAGGAAGGGAAAGAAAGGGAGGGAGGGAGGGAAAGACGGAAAGAAGGGGAGGGAAGAGTTGCATATGTCAATAGACAGATCTTCTGTGGGTATATATATATATACCCACACATACATATATATGTGTGTGTATATGTGTATATGTGTATATGTGTATATGTGTATATGTGTATATGTGTATATATATATACTATATATATATATAGTCTGCGGGTAAAGCAACCTAACCAGCCACAGCTTATCTGTGAAGCTTCTACAGTTACGGAATGCCGAGAGGAGAGTTTGGAAAGTCAATATTTATGGCCATGCTTGAGGGACTCTAACATCCAGCCCTGCTCTAACATCAGAAGGACACCAACGCTGGGAAAGGAGGAGGCTTCACATGACTTCAGGCCACGTTAGGTAACCATACCCAGCAAGAGCTTTCCCAAAAGTTACAGGTTCCCCCTCTTGGCACCGACAGCTGGGATTAATCGAAAGGCCGTGCCTAACCACTCCGAACGGCCCCACCATCTGGGCTCCTTTCATCTCGCCTTGCGTGGGGCTTCCACCCAGGTGGGAAGAAGAACCAACTTTGCACGTTTAGCTTTAAGCCTACGCGGAAGGTTCTCGTTGAGAAGATTAAAAATTCTGCTCTTCTGGGATGGAGGGTTGGAAACGTCTTTCCTGAAGGAAGGTAAAGCAACCTCTCCCAAAGATGTTGAAGGCCAACTTAGGATCTATTGTAGCCCGCAGCAGAGTCGGAGAGTGAGGAGTTTAGGGAGGAACATAGGCCAGTCCTGGGGGGCTGAGGGAAGCTCAGACGAGGGCTCTGCGTCGGAGGCAGAGAGGGAGCTAGACAGCAGTGAAGGAGAAGAACAGCTGGAGCCTGTTCCCAGTGTGCACATGCGCAGAGCTTCCAGGAGACAAGAACAAGTAAGAAACCAGGGTCGACTTGGGAGTAAAGCCACACCGTGGAGGTGATTGGTCCCTCCCGTAGGAAACAAAAGAGGAGCGAATGGGGAGGGGGCTTTTGCAGGAAACAATTCGTTCTTTCAGTCGGTTCAAGGGTGGAAAGTTTTGTTTGTGACTATAACTCTGTGCCAGGTACGTTTGGAAACTAGTTATCTGGCAGCTCTCCAAATGAGATAAGGTGCGTGTAGATGAACATTCCTCTGAAAAACTGTTTTCTAAGCCTTGCTGACTGTGAATGAAATTTGGAAAGTAGTTATCTTGCGTACATAAATGGGACAGTAGGACAGGGACGGTAGGCACAGTGGTGCGTTTATGCACATCCCCTTAGGCACCTCTCAAGAAATGTGTAAGGTCCATGGTAGACACCTTAAGTTAAAAGGTATGGGGGCCAAAAGGACTAACAACAGGATCGAGTAGGGTGTTCCACCCATTTACTATTCTATTGCTGAAATGTTTTTTTAAGAGCCAAGGTGGCGCAGTGGTTAGGGGTGCAGTACTGCAGGCCACTTCAGCTGACTGCTATCTGCAGTTCAGCGGTTCTAATCTCACTGGCTCAGGGTTGACTCAGCCTTCCATCCTTCCGAGGTGGGTGAAATGAGGACCCAGACTGTGGGGGCGATATGCTGATTCTGTAAACCGCTTAGAGAGGGCTGAAAGCCCTATGAAGCGGTATATAAGTCTAACTGCTATTGCTAACTGCTATTGCTATTTTTCCTGAATCAAGATTAGAAAAGATTGCGTTTGGTTTCTATCTATTGATAGCCCTTGTGTGATTGTGGTTGGAGTAAAAGTAGTCATTAACAGGTAGGATGTTATGGCAGATTATCTTGTGCACTAGGTTTAGGTTCAGGTTTATTAGATTTATATGCCGCCCTTCTCCCAAGGACTCAGGGCGGCGTACAACATTAAAAGAAACACATAATACAACAGTTTAAAAAAATTAAATAGAATATCCCAATCAAACCCAATTAGAATTGACAATAACATTTTTTTAAAAAAATTCAAATTCAAATTAACAATGATCAATCATTTATTTTGTTTTGTTCAGGCCAGGCCGGCTTGCTGGAAAAGCCAACTTTTTAGAGCGCGTCGGAAGGACCGGAGGTCGGGGATT
This sequence comes from Thamnophis sirtalis, assembly GCF_051295495.1. Lineage (NCBI taxonomy): Eukaryota > Metazoa > Chordata > Lepidosauria > Squamata > Natricidae > Thamnophis > Thamnophis sirtalis. The sequence continues at coordinate 5,313,478 of NW_028261382.1, forward strand.
ATACGAAGCTCTGGGGGCAGCTCATTCCAGAGGGAAGGGGCTCCCACAGAGAAGGGTCTCCCCCTGGGGGTCGCTAGCCGACACTGTCTGTCCGACGGCACCCTGAGGAGGCCAACTCTGTGGGATCGCACTGGACGAAGGTGGGAGGCTACCGGTGGCAGTAGGTGGTCTCGCAGGTACCCTGGGCCTAAGCCACTAAGCTTGCCACTAAGCTCAGGACAGCGTAGTTCAAGGTTATCAAGGCCTAAAATTTCAAGCTTGGTGGTATACGGAATTTTATTACGAGCAGAAGAAGTTGAGTCCTCTTCTTGTAAAGCAGCGCTCCGCACGAGATAAGGTTCGTGTAGATAAACATTCCTCGGGAAGACTGTTTGCCAAGCCTGGCTGACTGTGAATTAAAGGAATTCACAATCGTGTAAGCTGAGGTGGCGCAGTGGTTAGGGTGCAGTACTGCAGGCTACTTCAGCCGACTGTTATCTGCAGTTCAGCGGTTCTAATCTCACCGGCTCAAGGTTGACTCAGCCTTCCATCCTTCCAAGGTGGGTGAAATGAGGACCCAGACTGTGGGGGCAATATGCTGACTCTGTAAACCGCTTAGAGAGGGCTGAAAGCCCTATGAAGCGGTATATAAGTCTAACTGCTATTGCTATTGCTATAAATCAAAGGGTTTTGCAGGGACCCAGAAGGGATCCTTCTTGCTTTCTACGGAAGCCTGGGTCACAACAGGAGCACTGAGAAGCAAGAAGAGCTAGATTGCGCCAACTTGCACCGTCCCACTACAGCAAGGGGACCCCACCGAAGTATGGTTTGAGACCAGAGACACCGAGAACTTCTGCCAAAGCTCCTGGAACAAATTCTTCCGAGCAAGTCGAAACAGCTCCAGCTAAGTTGAAGTTAGTCATCCAGTCTTTGATCGAATGCCACGCTGCTTGCTTCTTCTGGCAACTCAATTCCAGGGCAACTTATGCACGGGAAATATTGTTTCAGGGGGTGGGAAACGGGGACTCCCTTTTCCTTGCAAGCTGTTTCTTGGGAAGCTTGTTGGCTGAGACATATATGGAGATATGGATCTCACACGAGCTTCCAACAGCATTTGGCAACTTCTACTCATCGGATGCCAAATTGCTCCAGCAATCCAAGAGAGAGATCTAAGAACCAGATGAATTGGGAGGGGGGGAGGGGAAAGGCCTCTGGGCTTAGGACCCACCCCACTCCTGCCTGAACCAGGAGCCAAAATCACACGATTTTTGAAAGCAGGTATCGCTCTCTTCTCTGTGTGAGAACTAGGCCTCATTACTTGACTTTCGTCCATCTAGATCCTGGTGCCAAAAAAGCCAACACAGTTCTAGGTTGCATCAAGAGAAGGATGGAATCAAGATCACGCGACGTGTTAATACCACTTTATAATGCCTTGGTGAGGCCACACTTGGAATCCTGCATCCAGTTTTGGTCCCCATGATGTAAAAAAGATGTGGAGACTCTAGAAAGAGTGCAGAGAAGAGCAAGAAAGAGGATTAGGGGACTGGAGGCTAAAACATATAAAGAACGGTTGCAGGAACTGGGTAGGTCTAGTTTGATGAAAAGAAGGACTAGGGGAGACATGATATCAGTCTTCCGATATCTCAGGGGTTGCCCCAAAGAAGAGGGAGTCAAGCTATTCTCCAAAGCACCAGAAGGCAAGTATAGAAGCAACAGATGGAAACTACTACCTGATATATATATAAAAAGTGCTGACTTTCTTACTAACTCTAAACTTCTTTCGCTGCCTGCAAAATCTACATTGAACTGTTTATGCTTAGCATATCAAATTGTATCACGCAGGAATGTTTATGAGACGTTCTGGAGCAACTGTTCCAATTGATTGATTTGAATATTTTTCTAGGTCAACTTTTTCCCAATTTCTTTTTAAATTTTTTTTTTTAAAAAAAAAACCCTTCAGGGAAATATCCGAGGACCTACAGAAGCAAAATCAGTGTGCTTAGCCAAGCAGATTCACAAATATGCGCAACGCCCTGATTCTAGCCTCAAAAACTTCACTTTTTCTTTCTTTCTTTTTTTGTGTGTGGAAAAAGTTATATTTTTGTAACATCACAAAGGAGGTCACCCAAAGGCTTGTGATAATGCCTCTGGTCTTCCACGTACTTTAAGGACATCCTCGCGTAATGACCACAATTTGTGACTGGCCACTTGGTCCTTAAGCAAAGCGGTTGCCAAGTGAAATATAGAGCCGAGGTGGCGCAGTGGTTAAATGCAGCACTGCAGGCTACTTCAGCTGACTGCAGTTCTGCAGTTCGGCTGTTCAAATCTCACCGGCTCAGGGTTGACTCAGCCTTCCATCCTTCCGAGGTGGGTAAAATGAGGACCCGGATTGTTGTTGGGGGCGATATGCTGACTCTGTAAAACCGCTTAGAGAGGGCTGAAAGCCCTATGAAGCGGTATATACGTCTAACTGCTATTGCCAATATCACAATTTTACAATATTATTTATTTGACAGACTTGCACAGTTTATTAATGCGAGGAATGGTTTGACCTGTGTAGATTTTTGTTCCAGAAAAATTAAGGAAGTCACACTATGCATGATTCCTCGTTCCAGGTGAGAACTCTAAAGGAGGGGACTCCAACCTCGTCAGCTTTAAGATTTGTGGACTTAAACACCCAGAATTCTACTCTGGGCGTTGAAGTCCACAAGTCTTAAAGTTGCCACGGTTGGAGAGACCACTGCTCTAAATTATGACTTGTGGTATCTCCTGCCCTTTTCCCACTGGGCCGTCATCACTCATCCAGTTGATGTGAAAACACACTGTTTTACAGTAAAAAAAACAGTTATGGTTGAGGAATACCAGTAAAACGTAAGAGCTTTTTGATTATTCCTTCAAGCACAGGCTGATACAACTTCATTCTTCGCACGCCATTGTCACAGGATGTCAAAGGAGAAGGCTGGCCAAGTCAACCAGAAGGAAGAGGTTTGGTCTTCTGGCTCAACGGTTACTTCAGTTTTCATAAATTAAAGACTTTGGGTGGGTGTAGTCATAATTCTTTCTTTCTTTTTAAAAAAAGCACAATATAGTAAATACAGTCAATCTTCCTTACACGATGACTGTAAGCACCACCAAAATTCATTCAGCTGTCTGAAATGCTCAGAAGAAGGGAGCTTTATGAACTAGTACAGAGGTTGACAAACTGCAGCTCTTTCATCCCTCTGCTGTGGCTCCCTGTTGCTGGTTGGCACCACAATTTTGAGAGGAGCTTCTGGTAGCCAAGGGGGGGTGGGGGGAGAATGGCGCGCCAGGAGGAGACTTTATGGCAAGGAGCAGGTTTTCTAGTTGGCTCCACAATGGATACGGCTTTCAGTTAGGACAGGTAGAGGAAAAAGGACTCCATGCTAGGAGGAGACTCTATGGTGTGGGAACCGGACTTCCAGTCAGTAGAGGAAAAAGGACTCCATGCTAGGAGGAGACTCTATGGTGGGGGAACTGGACTTCCAGTCAGTAGAGGAAAAAGGACTCCACGCTAGGAGGAGACTCTATGGTGGGGGAACCGGACTTCCAGTCAGTAGAGGAAAAAGGACTCCACGCTAGGAGGAGACTCTATGGTGTGGGAACCGGACTTCCGGTTGGCTCCAGAATTGAATGGGGGGCTTCCGGTTAGGACCTTTGTGGCTCTTTGAGTGTTTAAGGTTGCCGACCCCTGGACTTGTAAGAGTATGGACTCCAAAATATGGGGGATACCACAGAGAAGGCCACTCATCTTGTCCCTGTCTCCCCAACCACCGAAAGAGGAGAGCCTCTGAAGAGACGTTCTTGAGATGTTCCCACCACATGGGCAGAGCGCAGTTACCGCCTGGTTTCAAGACAGCGCCTTTCTACTCACAAGTATTTGAACCACCACATTCTTGCAGCATTCGCCAGTAGTCCGTTGCCCGAAGCACCTGGCTCATCTTGACTACTAGTAAGGCTGGTCTTGTGAATCTCATCTGAATGACTTAATACAAAGCCCCTTGAGAGACCTTCCTTCTCCCCCTGAGCTTTATAGTAGTAGTTAGACTTATATACCGCTTCATAGGGCTTTCAGCCCTCTCTAAGCGGTTTACAGAGTCAGCATATTGCCCCCACAGTCTGGGTCCTCATTTTACCCACCTCGGAAGGATGGAAGGCTGAGTCAACCCTGAGCCGGTGAGATTAGAACCGCTAAACTGCAGATAACAGTCAGCTGAAGTGGCCTGCAGTACTGCACCCTAACCACTGCGCCACCTCGGCTCATCTGTGCTAGAAAGCCCTGGTCCGGCCTCCCTGTGGACCTCCTCAACACAAACTCCTCATCCTAATCCCTCTAAGCTTCTTGCTTAGCTCCTTGTGTATACAGCTCCTTCCTGTCTCAGAATCTACCCACGAAAGGGGCTACTCCCTGGGCGTAAACTTCCCTCCACCCCAACCTCAGAACCAACCAGACCCAGACAGCAAGTCCAGATGTTTCTCCGTGCAATGGCTCCTTCGCTCTTCTTCTGTTGGCCCAAGTAGAGACAGATGCTAGCTAGGTCAGAATTTCTGCAGTTGCTGGGAAGTTGGAAAGGCTTCCCGTCTTCTAAACAAGCCGTGCATTTTATTATATATATATAAAAAACCTTTGTAAACTGTTTACCCTGCCTCAAAAGGAACGACAGAGCAAAAACAGCTGGCTTTGTGTTCACTCCTGGGGTTTTGCATTCCCTCATTATGTGGGAAAGTCCCAAGTGGGGTAGGGAAGTCCCCATCTTCCTTCCATCCACACACACATTCAGAAAAACGCCCTTATTTATTTGTATTCGTTTATTTTTATTTAGTTTGTCAAACATGTTCGAGATAACAGGTATAAGAATGGACATGAACAAAGGAAAATGAGTACAAAGAAATGGGGACAGGGATAATGATGACAACCTATATATATGTATGAGTATAATATAAGGAAACTAGATGAAAATTGCCAACAGCGATTTGGAAAGGAGGATTAGAAAAGTTTGTTATTAAATATTATGGATGTTTAGCTAGAATAGGATTCAGTGCTATTGGAGGATTTTAGAAATATTAAATGAAATGCCAGTATGTGGTTATGTATTAAATCTTGTTATATTTTATGATGAAGGACGTTTAAACAATTATAGTCAAATAAAAATGGAGGTATAAGGGTAACATGTATAAATATCTGAGTTAAAATACTATGGCAGAAGATATAAGATTGTTTTGTTATTGGAAAGATACAGGTTGATAGATGGAAGAATATAACCTAAAACTAGTTAAACTTAGTGAAATTTAGTGATAATAGATATAATTAAATAAATAATTGATAATGATAATAGTGTATACAATGTGTAGTGTTGTGATAAGTAATAATTGGATATGAATATTGAATGGTACCCATGAAAGGAAGATTAGAAATCCTTTTGGATTATATACAAAGGTTAATAAAAAAAAAGAATTAAGTTAGATACAGTTAAGTCTTGATTATTAGGGGTAAAATGTTATGATACAGGATATAGTTAAACAAAAGAGGGATAATGATGACAACCTATATATATGTATGAGTATAATATAAGGAAACTAGATGAAAATTGCCAACAGCGATTTGGAAAGGAGGATTAGAAAAGTTTGTTATTAAATATTATGGATGTTTAGCTAGAATAGGATTCAGTGCTATTGGAGGATTTTAGAAATGTTAAATGAAATGCCAGTATGTGATTATGTATTAAATCTTGCTATGTTTTATGATGAAGGACGTTTAAATAATTACAGTCAAATAAAAATGGAGGTATAAGGCTAACATATTTGAGTTAAAATACTTGAGTTAATTTGAATTATGCTTGAGGACTGTGGAAGAGATGCACGAAAGTCTTTTTGTAACCAACTGATACACTTTCTACAGTATGTAAAGAAGGAAGATTTCATGTGTTGTGTTTGTTTTGAGAATTTAAAAAAAATTATATTAAAAAAAAAAAGAAACGGGGCAGTAGGACCTCAATAATACGGTGGGACCTAAGTGTCGATTTCGATTTTATTGTATTTCTATGCCGCCCTATTCCCAGACGGACTCAGGGCAGCTCACAAACCAAGTCGGGGGGGGGGGGGGGGATAAAGAAAGACAACGGGCAACACAACACCACAATTTTAAAAACACTCAACAGCCACACCATTCGAGCGGGGACAGGAACTCATCAGCCCCAGGCCTGTCGGAACAGCCAGGTTTTTAAGGCTTTGCAGAAAGCCTGGAGGGTGGTGAGGGTTCGAATCTCCACGGGGAGTTCGTTCCAGAGGGCCGGAGCAGCCACAGAGAAGGCCCTCCTCCGGGTGGTAGCCAATCGGCATTGGCCAGTGGATCGAATTCGGAGGAGGCCTAATCTGTGGGATCTAATCGGTCTATTGGAGGTAATTGGCAGCAGGCGGTCTCTCAAGTACCCAAAGTACCCAAATTTTGTCGTACACAAAATTGTCTGCTACAACGTCCTACCTGTCAATGACTACTTCAGCTTCAACCACAATAATGCACAAGCCCACAATCGATACAAACTCAAGGCAAACCGCTCCAAACTCGATTGCAGAAAATACGACTTCAGCAACAGAGTGGTCAACGCCTGGAATGCTCTACCCGACTCCATTGTTACGTAACCAAACCCCCATAACTTCAACCTCAAACTGTCCACCGTGGACCTCACCCCATTCCTAAGAGGTCCGTAAAGGGGATGGATATAAGTGCACCAGCGTGCCTTCTGTCCCTGTCCTACTGTCCCCATTTATTCGTACCCATTTCCTGTGTTCGTGTCCATGTTTATACTGACACCTGTGATCTCGCACATGTTCGACAAACCGAATAAAACAAAACAAATAAAAATACAAATTTCGAGAGGCAACTGGGTTTTCTCTTTTTGTTTTTTTCTTTCGATGAAAGAAATGTCCTTCTGGGTTCGGCTCCAAGTCGGGGAAAAGACACTGGAGACATGGAGGCTGCTTGGAAAGATGGTTTATTGGTGGACAGGACCACACGGCTTGAGCCCTGAACAGAAAAGGGGATCACATGCTTCAGTGTTGGTGGAGAAGAAGAGAAGGGCTGAGGGAGTGGCTTGCTAGGCTTTTTATACCCTGTTGAGTCCCACCTCTCTGTTTCCTGTTCCTGTGTAAGAAATGTATTCTGATTGGTTGTCAGACTCCATGCAGGGGCAACTCTCTAGGCTGCGTTTTGAATCCAGGTTTAGTTGAGTTCTCAGATGCCATGTGGTCAATATTATCATGGCTTTACTCCCATTCCCCCTGGAGCTGCAGTGGAGAAGTCTTTATTATGTAAAAGGGACTAGCTTGGCCTTCTTAATGGCCCATTAACAGTGGGGATGGGCAGGAAGCTACAGGCAGCTATTCTGTCTTTTAAAACATGTTTATTTCTTTTCATACCCAGAGAAATATTCTGCCTTTTCAATATTTCCTAGGATTTTTCATTTTTCTGGGAGAGGACTGGATGATAACTGCCAGCTCCAGCATTCAGAGCCGAAGAAGCTTCTTGGATGAGAAGCAAAATGTCTTCAAAGAAAGAAAGAAAGAAAAAACCCCCAGAAAGTCCAGTTGCCTCTTGGAAAAACAAAAAAAGCTTTGGGCCAAAGCCGAGAACTTCCTCCAGAGGCACCACTGATTTCTGGTTCCCTGCCATGTCAAGGAAAGAAACCCATAGAAGCCGCAATGCAGGCTGAAAATAGACTTAACGTGGTTTTAAAAACAGAAGGGGGGGGGAAACCATTCTGCCCCCCAAATAAATCATCTGTCTGGGTAAATGGTGGAGCCCGTCACCCCTTGCCGTGCCCGAGCTTTGCGAAACCATTAACTCTGAGGCCCCAGTGTTGTGCCCCTCTCTGCATCGTAGAAGCTCCTTGCTACCCAAACATCTCAACTCTTCCTGGGAACCGCAGAGAAAGGGCCGACCTTCCTTTGAAAACTTCATTCTAACAGTTTCCCCAGCTGGATGCCGGCACTGCGTGGAATGTTTTTCATACTTGCGGTTTGGACCACAACTGACACAACAGAGATCAAGCTTTAAATCTCCAAAGCTAGAGTTGTCTTTGAGCAGAACACCATCAGTGACTCCATCCAGCCACTTCATTCTCTGCCGTCCCCTTCTTCTTCTTCTGCCCTCCATCGTTTCCAGCATGAGGCTCTTCTCCAGGGAGTCCTTCTTCCTTCTCATTAGGTGGCCAAAGTCTTTGAGTTTCCTCTTAAGGATCTGGCCTTCTAAAGAGCAGTCAGGGTTGATCTCCTCTAGGACTGACCGGTTGGATCGCCTTGCAACCCAAAGGGCCTTCAACTCCCAGAATTCCCCAGCCAGCTTTGCTTTCTGAGAGTTGAAGTCCTCCAGGCTTAAAGTTGCCAAGGTTGGAGACCCCCTGCTATAAAGCAACCTGAGAGCAAGATTAGAAGTGATGGATGGAAGCTTGTTCAAGAGAGCGCCAACCAGAGGTGGGTTCCTACCAGTTCGCACCTATTCGGTAGAACCGGTTCGTCAAATCTACCGAGCTGGTTAGAAGAGGTTCCACCAGTGGACCCGGAAAGCAGGCCACACCTACAGAAGAGGTTCCAAAATTTTTTGAAACCCACCACTGGTCCTTGGATATGATTATTCTACACTATCATGCTCCTATTTATAAAACTCAGGGCCTCTGTGAAAGGGAAGGATGACGACTGCGTTTGTGGCGCAATCGGAACATTGCGTGTGTTGAAGTTGTTTTAACGCAAACCAAAGATGCCGTTTAAAAAACAAGTTTACATCCTATTCTTATGCATGCCAGTGCTGTGTGTGAGGTCATTTAAGGTGGTTCTGACAAGTGTCGTCGGCATCTTCATATCCGGTCACATGGCCACCACCTATTCCATTCTATTCCTAATCCTATTCTTTTCTATCTTATTCCCATTCCCATTCCCATTGCCAAACCCAATCCCTATTCTATTCTATTCTATTCTATTCTATTCTATTCTATTCTATTCTAAATCCTGCCTGTCACCTCATGCCAGAACAGGGGAAGATGGTGCAGCAAGGAAAGAAACTCTCTGCTTGGTCCTCCTCGTTTCTGAAACAATAAGAGGATCCAAGGCAAAGTCCAGAGTTTCCTCTGGAGAAGACTACGAGAGCATGGCCAGCTTAAGTCACCACTGAGTCACACTTTCCTGAATGCAAAAGCCACACGAAACATTGCCGCGCTTTGCGTCGGAGTCACAGGCCTGGCGTTTGCCCGCTGAGAACTTTGTCAGCCTTTCCACTCCCCGAGGAGCTGAGGCGAGGTCCTCTGGCAGGGAGAACTGGCGAGAAATTCGGGGGCGTTCTTGTCTCCAGCGCATGGCAAACGAACGCCATCCTGCAGCCCAGGCTGAGAGAGGTCGCGAATAAACTGTGATACAAAAATTCTGCTGCTTCCTGTGGTTTCAGCTTCACATTCCATGTGCTGGAATTCTCAACGTGGTTTAGAAATTGCGGCCGGGGGGGGGGGGGGGGGAAGGATCGAAATTCACAGGAATTGCAGAGCTGAAAAGGGCCAGTGGTCCAACTCGGCCTCGGGACAGGAATTCAAATTACAGTGCCCGAAGGAAGGGCAACCACTACTTCCTTTGCTTAACCAACTCCACAAATATTACTAGGAGGTTTCTCCTAACACTCAACTGGAACCTGATTTTCTGTAACTCAAGTTCCATCTCCTCCTAAATTCCAGGACGATAGAGGACAGCTTGGAGATGTCTTCAATGTTGCATTGAAGTCCCCTCTTCTTTCCTTTCTCATTCTTGAGACTAAACATCTTCAGATGCTGCCTTCAAAACAGGGAGTTCCCGGTCCTGTGGTCAAATGGATTATTTAGCAGGCCAAAGATCCAAAAGGAATATGTAGCCAAAACAAAATTCTTTTCTAGAAAGCCAAGGTCATCCTTTGTCTCTGCACTTCTGCACCTGACTGGAACTGGATGGGTGGAAGCTGTCAGTGTGGCAGTGGGAGATTGAACCATGGGAGATGGACTTGTGGGTGTGGGGGCAAGATCTTTCAACTAGGTGGGGAAAACCAGGAAGCTTTCAGATTCGGGTTTCCCCAGATGTGCCAACATGCCTCTCTTAATAAATTGGAACTTTGAGCAATACTTTGCCTTGGACTCTGATTTAATGTTCTTTGTAACCCTGACATTATCCTCCTTTGGTCCTCTTCTGGTTTTGAAGGAATCCTTCTTAACTTCTAGTGACCTGGATCTGAGGAAAGCAATAAGTTCCAAAGCAGAAAAGGATTCATGAAGTGGTAATTGATCCCCCAAAGTTTCTGAATATTTTTGGTGGGTAACAGAGGAGATCTTCCAGCCTCACTTGGCGTGAGATTAGTTCAGGGGTCGGCAACTTTAAAAACTCAAAGAGCCACAAAGGTCCTAACCGGAAGCCCCTGTTAATTCTGGAGCCGATCGGAAGTCCGGTTTCCCTAATCATAGAGTCTCCTCCTAGTGTGGCACCTTTTTTCCTCTGCTGACTGGAAGTCTGGTTCCCCCCACCATAGAGTCTCCTCCTAGCGCAGCATCCTTTTTCCTCTGCCAATCGGAAGTCTGATTTCCCCACCATATCCTTCTAACACGGCATCCTTTTTCCTTTTACCGACTGCCGACAGGGAGCCACAGCAGAGGGATGAAAGAGCCACATACGGCTCCAGAGCCACGGGTTGCCAATCCTTGGGTTAGTTGTTCCGCGAAGCAGGATGCACTTTCTCTAAGCCAGAGCCTCTCTTTTCCACCCTTTTCCATTGTGAAAGGAATGATCAACTTTAACGTGGTACTTTTCTAGCTCTTCAGCGCTACCATTTCCCACATCTGAAGGCTAGATTTGAAAACCTCACTTAGCATAAAGTAACGCGTTGGTTCACAGATGGATAAAAGATCCATAATGGGAGACTTGTACGTGGCAAACACGCTGGAAGATTCTCTAAAGGGGCTTGCCTTCAAACAAGCACTGTTAGAAGGGAAATCAAAGTCCCAACTCATCCATCTCAATAAATCTCGCTAAAGAGAACTCTGTGAGCCGATACTGGGAAAACCTCCTGATGTTCTGGGTGTAGCCAGATGGGTATTTCACTCATTTTAATTCAGTCTTGCGTAGTGTCAAGAATAGATAAGGTAAAAGTTCCCCTCGCACATGTGTGCTTGTCGTTCCTGACTCTAGGGGGCAGTGTTCATCTCCATTTCAAAGCCAAAGAGCCAGCGCTGCCCAAAGACTTCTCCGTGGTCATGTGGCCAGCATGACTAAACATCGAAGGCGCACGGAACGCTGCTACCTTCCCACCAAAGCTGTTCCTTATTTTTCTACTTGCATTTTTTACGTGCTTTCGAACTGCTAGGTTGGCAGAAGCTGGGACAAGCAACGGGAGCTCACTCCATTATTGTATTGTATTTATTTGTCTTGTATGCCGCCCACTCCCGAAGGACTCCGGGCGGCTCACAATAGACAAGGGAAGGGGGAAGACTAGACCAAGACAACACTTTAAAAACAAAAACCACAACATTCACAATTTCCGTGGGGCTGGATGTTTCACAAGCCCCCCGGACTGCTGGAGCAGCCAGGACTTGGTGGCTTTGCGGAAGGCCGGGAGGGTAGTAAGGGTCCGGATCTCGACAGGGAGGTCATTCCAGAGGGCTGGAGCTGCAACAGAGAAGGCCCTCCCCTGGGGGGTCGCCAGCTGTCATTGGCTGGCGGATGGAATCCGGAGGAGGCCTAACCTGTGAGATCTGATCGGTCTATGGGAGGTAATCGGCAGGAGGCGGTCTCTCAGGTACCCAGGTCCGATGCCATGTAGGGCTTTATAGGTAGCGACCAGCACCTTGAAGCGGATTCGGAGACTAATGGGTAGCCAGCGCAGCTCGCGGAGGATAGGTGTGACGTGGGTGTACCTGAGTGTACCCATAATCGCTTGCGCGGCTGCGTTCTGGACTAACTGAAGTCTTCGAACACTCTTCAAGGGCTGCCCCATGTAGAGCGCATTATGTGGCGCTAGGGATTCGAACTGCTGAACTGCCGACCTTTCTGATCGACAAGCTCAGCAGCCTTAGCCACCGAGCCACCGCGTCCCCAAGAATGGGTACAACCTCAGTATTCAAGCTCGACAACGAAGTCTACATTCTCCACAAGGGAAACCTTCTCAGATGCTCCTTGAAGAGTCCTCCCTTCTGCGCCTGAAGGGGAACTGATTTGATCTGCTCCATTAAGGCCGAGAATTAAGAGAGTCCTTGAGAGTCTGCGGACTGCTCAATAAATACTTCCTGGAGGAACAGTCGAAACTCCACCGACTGTTTCTCCTGCAGGGACTGTTCTCCGCTCCAGTGTCAAGGCCGACCATCGAGCGGAAGAGTGGAAATCCTTCTGCTTAAAGCTGAGAGAGGTTGAAAGCTTGCAAAGGCTTCTTCGGCACCGCCGGGCTCTTACTGTGGCTATTTCTTTTTCCCATCTGCCAAACTTCCACCGCCTGTGTTTTAAATCACCTGTTGGGAGCAAATGGCAAATTGTGCAATTGAACGATGACCTTTTTCTTGCTTCTCCAGGCAGGGAAGGTTGAAGTGTCAGTTTAAGACTGGACTGTGACGGGCAGTTGTTGCAGAAGGCAGGCGGGGGGGGGACCCTTCGGAGGAGTTGTGTGTTGTTAACAAAATAGCCTCCATCGGCCACACTTGCACTCGTTGCTGCCTTGTCAATTGTGATAAGGCACAAACCGCTCCAGAAATGGATTTTTTTTGTTGTGTAAAAAAAAAAAATACAGCAAGAGAGAACAGAACGAGCGATTGTGGGTGCACCTCGCTTCACCCACATAACACCTATCCTCCGCGAGCTGCACTGGCTACCTGTCGATCTCCGGATACGCTTCAAGGTGCTACTTGTCACCCATAAAGCCCTACATGGTAGTGGATCTGGGTACTTGAGAGACCGCCTACTGCCAATTACCTCCACGCGACCTATTAGATCTCATCGATTAGGCCTCCTCCGAGTCCCATCTGCCGGTCAGTGCCGACTGGCAACTACGTGGAGGAGAGCCTTCTTGGTGGTAGCTCCGACCCTATGGAACGATCTCGTACCCTCACCACCCTCCAGACCTTCCGCACAGCCCTCAGACTCTGGCTATCCCGTCAGGCCTGGGGCTAAGACTGTAACCCGCCCGAATGGTATGAATGTTGTGTTTTTTAATTATGTATTGTCTTGTATGTTAAAAAGTTTGTCTCCCCCTCCCCCTTGGATTGTGAGCCGCCCTGAGTCCCCCCAGGGAAAAGGGCGGCACATAAATAAACCTCTATCTATCTATCTATCTATCTATCTATCTATCTATCTATCTATCTATCTATCATCTATCTATCATCTATCTATCTATCTATCTATCTATCTATCTATCTATCTATCTATCTATCTATCTATCTATCTATCTATCTAACCAACCACTTGGCAATTTATTTACCTCTAAAAGCAAGTTGGCTTTTCAGGGATGGTTTGAAGGTGGATGAAATCAAAACCTTTCTAGGAATGTATTTATCAGAGGACAGACAAATGTTGTAACACACACACACACACACACACACACACACACATCGTACAAACCGATTAAGACAATAAAACACAACTTGGGAACTGCCGAGAATGGACAATTTATAAGCTGAAATCTGGACTTCCTGGAAGCTGAGAATAGGCCCTACAATTCTAAAAAAAAAAAAAAAAGCAACAATGCATACCGGAAATGAAGAAAAATGCACAAAGAATAAGGTAGTCAAACATGCCCAAAGGAGCATGCATTAAAAAGAGGTTTAGTAGTTTTAATGGTTAATGTTAATGGTTAATAATATGGTTTTTAAAAGTTAGCAAGATGCCTCTGGTAGTTTGAAGAAACGCAAACACAGGGCAGGCATGACGTAAAGGAAGGAAGGAAGGAAGGAAGGAAGGAAGGAAGGGAGGGAGGGGAGGGAGGGAGGGAGGAAGGAAGGAACAAGGAAGGAAAAGGGAGAGAAAGAAAGAGAAGGAAGGAAGGGATAGGGAGGAAAGAGAAGGAGGGAGGGAGGGAAGAAGGAGAAAAGAAGGAAAAGGAAGGAAGGAAGGAAAGAAGAAAGAAAGAAAGAGAAAGAAAGAAAGAAAAGGAAGGGGGATGGAGGGAAGGAAAGAAGAAAGGAAGGAAGCAAGGAAGCAAGGAAGGAAGAAAGAAAGAAAGAAAGAGAAGGAAGGGGATGGAGGGAGGGAAGGGAACGGAGGAAAAAAGAAAGAAAAAGATAGAAAGAAAAGGAAGGAAGGAAGGGGGAGGGGGGAAGGGAAGGAAGGAAAAGGAAGAAAGAAAAAAAGAAAGAAGGAAGGAAGGAAGGAAGGAAGGAAGGAAGGAAGGAAGGAAGGAAGGAAAATTAAAACACCAATTCTTTTCGTCCCAGTAATAGGCCCATTTTGGGGTGCTTGCTGCAAAATCCCCTCCCCCCCACTTGCTCTGCCCCGCAGAGGCAATGATCATTGGCTGAGAAATGAACAGATTGTCGGCCAATGTGACAAGTGTGTGTGTGTTTGTGCATGTGTGCATTTGAATGTGTGCACAGGCCTTAACACATTGCAATATCTTGCACATGATGGCGATGAATCTCCTCTTATTTAAAGGTAGCAGACCAAAGGGGCTCGCCGATTGGCTGGCGGTGATGTCATGCCAGAAGAATAGAAGGATATTAATTCGTCGTCCCCCCCCCCCCGGCACACTCCTTTTCTTTTATGTGTACAGGGACACAAGCAGACACGGCACACACGGCACAGGCAGAGGTTGTGAACCGACGGAGAAGGAACCCCCTGCAGCCCCTGCGTTCAGCACGGGGAAGGGGGTTGGCTCTCCCTCTGACTCCGTCTTTAGCTCCTTCCTTTCGCAAGAGTCCAATATTCGCTTTTTTGCAGACGGGTTTTCAACAGGAGAAAGAAGGGGAGGCAATTCCGGGGCTCAGGATAACTTACAATAAGCAGCCCTGAGGGCATTGGGCGGCCGGGTGTGTGTGTGTGATTTTGCCTGTTGCAAAGTTTTCTAAAGCTGCCACCCTCTTCTCCGTTAACCGAAGGACAGAGTTCGAAGGGACCTCGGAGGACATCTAGTTCAACCCCGCCCAAGTAGGAGACCCTATACCAGTGGTATACCGCGCTCTGCATGGGGCTGCCCCTGAAAAGCGTTCGGAGACTACAACTGGTCCAGAATGCAGCCGCGCGAGCGATATTGGGTGTGCCTAGATACACGCATGTTACGCCTATCCTCCGCGAGCTGCAATGGCTCCCGATCGGTCTCCGAACGCGCGTCAAGGTGCTGGTTATCACCTTTAAAGCCCTACATGGCTTAGGACCTGGATATCTTCGGGGCCGTCTTCTGCCACATACCTCCCAGCGTCCGATAAGATCTCACAGGGTGGGCCTTCTCTGGGTGCCGTCAACTAGACAATGTCGTTTGGCGGCTCCTCGGGGGAGGGCCTTCTCTGTAGCTGCTCCGGCCCTATGGAACGATCTACCCCCAGAGATCCGGACCCTCCCCACTCTCGCGGCCTTCAAAAAGTCTATTAAGACCTGGCTTTTCCGGCACGCCTGGGGCTGTTGACCTCTAATTCTAGTCTAATTCTCCTCTAAGAAACTGGGCAGCCCTTTGTCCAGAATGGAATTGGATCCCCTGCCATTAGCAGGGGGTTGGACTAGAAGACCTCCAAGGTCCCGTCCAACCTTATTATTCTACGTCCTCTTGGCCTCCAGTCCCCTAATCCTCGTCATTGCTCTTCTCTGCACTCTTTCCAGAGTCTCCACATCTTTTTTACATCGTGGCGACCAACACTGGATGCCGTATTCCAAGTGTGGCCTTACCAAAGCATTATGCTTATCTGAGGGTAAGTCCCATTGAATTCAATGGCAATTACCTTGCTGTAAAGGCTGTTGATAAGAGCAAAGTGTCCTTACAAGCACAATTGGTGCATGCATGTTTGACTGTGAAGATACATGGGCAGCAAAATCTCTCCGGCGCAATCGTTTTCCACTGCAGGTTTTCTCTGTTGGGTCGGAACATCCCGTTTGAAGGAGATTTTGAGGGCTGGCCTCATTGTCAATAACTAGACACCGTGGAATGAATCTGCAGAGGAATGGAGTCCTTGGCCGTCCTTGAGTGACACAGTAAATTGTTTGCAAATCTTGCTTATCTCAAGGGGTTAAACCCCGGGTGGAAGCCAGCACTCTGCAAAGCTTAGGCCTCGATAGTGAGCCATACGAATAAGGTCATTTCTTTCTCCGCACTGAATCCCCGAATAAGGGCTACGTATCAAATCAGGGGCCTCCAAATCATTTTAGTGAGTTGGTGAAATTTGAACATGAGTGCATAGTATCTGCCTCTCTCCTTTGGGGCCTCCTTAAATTTGGACAGAGGGCCTCTTGGCATTTCAAATCCTCCTCCTCCTCCTCTTCCCCCTCCACTCCTCCTCTGCCTCCTCCACCTCCTTTTCCACTCCTTCTCCTCCTTCCCTCCTCCTCCTCTTCCTCCTCCTTCCCTCCTCCTCTTCCACTCCTTCTCTTCCTCTTCCTCCTCCCCTCCTCCTCCTCTTCTACTGGTTCTCCTCTTCCTCCTCCTTCCCTCCTCTTCCTCTTCCACTCCTTCTGTTCCTCTTCCTCCTCCCCTCCTCCTCCTCTTCTATTGCTTCTCCTCCTCCTCCTTCCCTCCTCCTCCTCCACTCCTCCTCTTCCTCCTCCCCCTTCTCCTCCTCTTCCTCCTCCTCCCCTCCTCCTCTTCCACTCCTTCTGTCCTCCTTCTCTTCTAACTCCTCCTCTTTCTCCTCCTTCCCTCCTCCTCTTCTACTCCTTCTCCTCTTCCTTCCTTCCTTCCCTCCTCCTCCTCCTCCTCCTCCACTCCTCCTCCACTTCTTCCTCCTCCTCTTCCATTCCTCCTCTTCCCCCTCCACACCTCCTCCTCCACTCTTCCTCTGCCTCCTCCTTCCCCAGGAAGAGTTCCACAAACCAGCAAGGGTTTTCAGACTAATAAAGTTTTGGGGGATTGTTATGTAGGATGTTAGCACCCACCCCTCTCCTAGACTAATGAAATATCCTAGGAAATATTGAAAAGGCAGAATATTATATTTCCCTGGATAAGGAACGGAGAAACATGTTTTTTTAGGCAGGAAGCGGGCTCACTCTTAACAGCCCCCAACCTTTGTCAATGGGCCATTAAAAGGCCTGAGCCAGCCTATTCTACATAACAAAGATCTCTCTCTCTCTCTCCCCCTCCCTCCCTCCCTGCCTCTCCCTCTCCCTCCCTCCCTCTCTCTCTCTCTCTCTCCTCCAAGCTGCTGGAGTGTCTCCTCTCATTGCCAAGACAGATCTATTTGTCTTAAGGGGGCACAGGGGCTGTTAGGAAGAAGGAGCGAGACTCATGGAGCTCCCTTGATGGCTGCGTGGAAGACTTGGGGCATCTGGGCTGTCAGAAAAGGCTAAAGAGTGAGTAGGGAGTCATCTGCCATTCTCAAGAGTTTGGATGGGATTTCCCCCCCCCCCTTTTGACAAGCGTCTGGGAGGCTATTCCTATCCAGTTGCCTAGCACTGCGTTGAGGGTGCGTGTATTGAATTGTTCTCCAATTTGCTTCCTCGGATTCTGCAGAAGCAGGATTCAATCGGGGGATTCAAGCTGAAAAACGGGGGGGGGGGGAGGCAGAATTCTCCCATCTGTCCAACACATTTTCTCTTTTAAAAAAAAGCAGCTTTCTTCCCATTTGCAGAATCCACGGGGCAGCTTTTGAACAAATGACACGAGTGGGGAAAAAAACGGGCAAGTGGAAATCTCCGGAAATATGTAGCAGGGCCTGCTGAACTCTGTGTGTGTGTGTGTGCAAGTCACACGCACAAAAACGCACACAGAGTAAGCTCTACCCCACTATCCCAAATCAAGGAACTATCAATTCAGACAAGCAATCGAACAGTTAAACCACAACCTAACCAAGGAATCACTAAGAACTAAGGACCCACTCACGGGGGAAACCCCTGGTCTATAAACAAGAGAGCAAATTCCCCTTCCTGCTAGAACTGATGGTGTTATCTAGTTGGTCTGAAGCAAAATAACCATGCTTCAAAATCCTTAAGGACCCCACAGTTCTCCTCCTACTCCTCTCCACAAACCCCACACCCTTCTAACGCTGATGATGTTACCTAGCTGGGTTGCGAAATGCCTGCAAGTAATCAACCAAGCTCAGAGAGCACCAAGGACTCCTCAGTCCTTCACCACCACCACCACCTCCTCCTCCTCCTGCTCCTCCTCCTCCTCCTCCTCCTCCTCTTCCTCCTGCTCCTCTCCACAACCCCCCTCCCTTCTAGCACTCATGATGTTACCTAGCTGGGTTGCGAAATGCCTGCAAGTAATCAACCAAGCTCAGAGAGCACCAAGGACCCCACAGTTCTCCTTCTCCTCCTCCTTCTCCTCCTCCTCCTCCTCTCCACAAACCCCACTCCATTCTAGCACTGATTATGTTACTTAGCTGGGTCACGAAACGCCTGCAAGGAATCAACCAAGCTCAGAGAGCACCAAAGACTCCTCAGTCCTTCACCTCCTCCTCCTCCTCCACCTCCTTCTCCTCCTCCTCTCCACAAACCCCACTCCCTTCTACCGCTGATGATGTTACCTAGCTGGGTTGCGAAATGCCTGCAAGTAATCAACCAAGCTCAGAGAGCACCAAGGACTCCATAGTCCTCCTCCTCCTCCTCCTCCTCCTCCTCCTCCTCCCCCTCCTCCTCCTCTCCACAAACCCCACTCCCTTCTAGCGCTGATGATGTTACCTAGCTGGGTCACGAAACGCCTGCAAGGAATCAACCAAGCTCAGAGAACACCAAAGACTCCTCAGTCCTTCTCCTCCTCCTCCTCCTCCTCCTCCTCCTCCTCCTCCTCCTCCTCCTCCTCCTCCTCCTCCTCCTCCTCCTCCTCCTCCTCCTCCTCCTCCTCCTCCTCTCCACAAACCCCACTCCCTTCTAGCGCTGATGATGTTACCTAGCTGGGTCACGAAACACCTGTAAGGAATCAACCAAGCTCAGAGAGCACCAAAGACTCCTCAGTCCTTCACCTCCTCCTCTTCTTCCTCCTCCTCCTCTCCAAAAACCCCACTCCCTTCTAGCACTGATGATGTTACCTAGTTTGGTCACGAAACGCCTGCAAGAAAACAACCAAGTTCAGAGAGAGCGCCATTACTCCTCCAGTCCGCATGAAAGGATCAGATCCAGTCGCATCTCAGCTCCTCCAGGTTAAAAGGGATTTAATGTTTCTAACTAATTTTGCAGGGGGGGAGAAATGAATAAACTGGAAACAACAGGGATGGATATCGTTCCATCCTCCACTCCCAGAACACAGAGCTCAAATGTGCCTTTGTTTTGCTGGGAATTTTAATTTTAATTTTTTTTTTACAATTTTGGCCCCGCGGATCGTGTCCTTGTCTGTATTTACCCGTCTCTCAGATGGGAATTCTTTAGATTCTTAATTAATTGGCTTTTTTCCTATGCCAACCACCCCCCCTCCTCCTCCTCATTGGAGGGAATTATTGGTTTATAATGCACAGCAGAGGATGCTTGGGGAGTGATACGAATCAATTCCCCCAGGAGACCGGTGGGTTTTAATTAATCAGGGCTGTCAAAGGGCCCCCATTGATCCTTACCCCCTCTCTTAAGGGGCTGGCACTGGGTGTGGGGAGGAGAGACAAGGGAAAGTAACGTTTCAAGGTGTTTTCAAATTCCAGTTGAGACTGAAAAAAGAAGGCGATGGAAGAATGAACGAATGAATTAAAAGAAAATAGTTTACACTCAGATGTGCTTACCAATGCTTAGCCCAGCAACCGAAGAGTTCGCTGCCAGGCTAAAATCCAGATAAACTACAGATTAAAGATGTGTGATTCCATTTGAGTTTACAATAGAATAGAATAACAGAGTTGGAAGGGACCTTGGAGGTCTTCTAGTCCAACCCCCTGCCTAGACAGTAAACCCTACACCACTTCAGACAAATGGCTATCCAACATCTTCTTAAAAACTTCCAGTGTTGGAGCATTCACAAGCAAGGAAATTTCTGCAGGAAATTTCTCCTTATTTCAAAGTTGCTTCTCTCCTTGATTAGTTTCCACCCATTGCTTTTTGTCCTGCCTTCAGGTGCTTTGGAGAATAGCTTGACTCCCTCTTCTTTGGGGCAGCCTCTGAGATATTGGAGGACTGCTATCATGTCTCCCCTGGTCCTTCTTCTCATCAAACTGGACATACCCTGTTTCTGCAACCGTTCTTCATATGTTTTAGCCTCCAGTCCCCTCATCCTCTTTGTTGCTCTTCTCTGCACTCTTTCTAGAGTCTCCACATCTTTCTTTTACATTGTGGCCACCAAAACTGAATGCAGCTGTTTCCTCTTCCTCCTCAACCGCAAATCTCAGCCCCTTCTGGCACTGAAGATGTTACCTAGTTGGGTCCTGCAGGGACATCTGCAGGAAAACAACCAAGCTCAGAGGGCACCAGGGACCCCATGGTTCTCCCCTCCTCCTCCTCCTCCTCTCCTTTCTAGCACTGATGATGTTACCTAGTTGGGTAGTGAAATGTCTTCAAGTAAACAAGCAAGCTCAGAGAGCCACCTAGGACCCCCTTATATCCCACCACCTCTTCCTTCCCATCTCCTGGGATCCCAAAGACTTTAGCCACCTCTTGGATCCCTCACCATCCTCCCTTTCAATTTAGGGAGCCTCACGGTGAAGCCTTCAGTCCCCGTTTTCGGCTTGAGATCGCCCGTTTCATGTTGTCTGCCGTTACTAATCCATGAAATATGAAACGTGGCCATCAAATCTGCTAGGAAAACAGGGTTTGCCATGTCAGGAGTACCAGAAAGGGAGTCAAGAAAGGGAAAGGGCAGAGCGCCCTCTGGTGTTTGCCCAGCGCAATGCAGGAGCACCCTGCTGTCTGAAAACCTGGATTCTCCCAAGGCCATTGACTTCCCAACCACGTTCTAAACAGGCCATCGATACGTTGCCTGTTTGATGCAGGCAGAAAACCTCTTCCTTGAGCCCCCAAGCTTCCTCAGGCATGAATAAGGAGAATTAAACAAACCCTCCCAATGAATTTGGCCGATCTCAACAGGTCAATGCATTCATTAAGAAAGGCTGACTTTATAAACTGCTTAGAGCAGTGGTGGGTTGCGGATCCTGTTCCAACCGGTACGGTTGGAACAGGCCCGGAGGTGTCCACATGGATGCACGCAGCACGCCCATGCGTCTTAAGGCCTCTGCAATGTTCCAGCTACTCAGCGGAGCGTCGCGCAGGCACTGTATGCGATGTGCACATGTGGGGAAGCGCAGAAGACTTAAAAAACCGGTAAGGAGCTCAGGTGGGCCCTCTGGAACACCGTAACGGAATGGTATCCGGTGCTCCGGGCTGGCTCCGGTATGCCTGTACCAGGGCGTACCACCTGCAACCCACCACCGGCTTAGAGAGGGCTGTAAAGCACTGGGAAACGGTATAAAAGTCTAAGAGCTATTGTAAGTGGGAGGAAAGGAAGGAAGGAAGGAAAGAAGGGAGGGAGGGAATGAGGGAAGATTGCAATGGCACAGTGGTTAGAATGCAGTATTGCAGGCTAATTCTGCCCACTGCCAGCAGTTCAATCCTGACAGGCTCAAGGTTGACTCAGCCTTCTATCCTTCTGAGGTTGGCAAAATGAGGATGGTTGGGGGCAAGAGGCTGATTCTGTAAACTCCTTAGAGAGGGCTGGAAAGCACCGTGAAGTGGTGTATAAGTCTAAGTGCTATTGTTAAGTGGGAAGGAGGGAAGGAAGAAGGAAGGGAAGAAGGAAGGGAGGTTTGGAAGGATTTCTTCCTTGCCCATCACCAGTCGGGATAGTCAAACTTTCCGGAACAGGTGCGATTCCGATTTCCGGGCTGAGAAGCTCGCTTGCTCCCAGTTCAGTCCTAAATTCCAAATATATTGACAAGGCGGCTTCAGCGACGTTATCGCATTCATTGACAAAAAAAAAAGACAGTGCACCTTGTCGTGTACGATGTGAGTGACTGCGAAACTGTCGCGCGTTTTACAGTTGTAGCTGTTGGACGTGTTCTGCCATTAACACTTTGCGGTATAATTAGCAGCCCAGCGGGGCGTCAAGGAAAGAGTTCTTCCTTGCAGCTGACAGCCCATTTGCAAAAGGAGGCTTGTGTATCCTGTTTAGGTGACAAGTGAAAATTAATCTGGCAACTCCAATAAAATAACCCTGGCACCGTTTTTTTCCTCTGGCTGCTCAGCCAAGGCCAGCCATGAAATTCCTGGAAGTCAGGCGCACCGATGCAGATACTCCTTGGCTCACGTCCCAAACTGGGGAGCCAGGACTTCTGTGGCTTCGCGAGGCGGTTGTTGAGTGAGTCACGCCTGATTCTGCCACCTGGTTTTGGCCACGGTGAAATGAATCACTGCAGTTGTTAAACCGAACGGCGTGGTCATTCAGCCGAAACGTGTGAAGAAGAACGGTTGCCAGAACTGGTTATGTCTAATTTAATGAAGAGACGGACCAGGGGTGACATAATTTGAGGGGCCTTCCCATATTTGAGGGGTCGCCACAAAGAAGATGGGCTTGGCTTATTTTCCAAAGCATCCGAAGGCAGGAAATTTTGAGTAGTTCGGAGAACCGGCAAATCCCATCTCTGGCTGGCCCCGCCCCCACCTATTCTCTGCCTCCCGAGTCCCAGCTGATCGGGAGGGAATGGGGATTTTGCAGTATCCTTCCCCTGGAGTGGGGAGGGAATGGGGATTTTGCAGTATCCTTCCCCTGGAGTGGGGAGGGAATGGGGATTTTACAGTATCCTTCCCCAAGAGTGGGGAAGGAAGGGAGATTTTGCAGTATCCTTCCCCTGGAGTGGGGAGGGAATGGGGATTTTGCAGTATCCTTGCCCTGGAGTGGGGAGGGAATGGAGATTTTGCAGTATCCTTGCCCTGGAGTGGGGAGGGAATGGGAATTTTGCAGTATCCTTCCCCTGGAGTACGTAGGGAATGGATATTTTGCAGTATCCTTCCTCCTGGAATGGAGAGGGAATGGGGATTTTGCAATATCCTTCCCCTGGAGTGAGAGGGAATGGATTTTTTACAGTATCCTTCCCCTGCCATGTCCACCAAGCCACGCCTGCCAAGCCATGCCAAAGAACTGGTAGTAAACAATTTTGAATCCCACCATTGCCTCCGACCCTCACAAAAAGACCCCGAAGAGGGGAGACTCTCTCCAGCAGCACAAACATTCATTGCACGTATCTGTCCCAGGTGCTCCAGGACCCCTGATTTAGTACCATATAAAAAATGCAAATAATCTCACGGGCCACCAGTTGGTGACCGCTGGACTAGAAGACCTCCAAGGTCCCTTTCTCCACTCTCTATTCTGATTGATTGACCGGTGCCGGTCTTCCTATTTGCAGGTAGACTTCGCTTGACTGCCGGTGTAAGGAAAAAAAGCTTGCCTTTTTTTTTAGCCATGGGTCTGATCGGAGCAATTTCCAGCCAGCCTTATTTTCGCAAGGGCCGTAAATTCCCCGTTCTGGCGGTGATGGATAGGTAAGCCTCTGCTGCCTGTCACTGATCCGTCACCTGTATCTAGGGGGACCAAACGGTTATGCGAGGAATGGGATGAGTGAGTTGTGTTCTGCAGCCACCGGATAAAACGCCTGCTTTGATTCTTCAGGGGGCTCGGTTCTCCATCTTTGCCACTTCAGTGAAATTTACCGTAGCTTATAGTAAAAAAGATTGTGAGCTTTATTAAGGGTTTCTCCAGGGCAATTTCCCTTCCCAGGTGTTATATATATCTTTGATTTTTCAGGAGGCTGCAAAGGCAAGGAGAAGGCGGGAGGGGAGTTCTGGAAGAGAAACCAACAGCTAATGAAAAGCACGGAGGGGGATATTTCTTAACGTGCTTTTTCGCTTCATTTTTCTTTACGGCTTTAAAGAACAAACACAACAATTCAAGCCCCAAATAGGGGGGTTGGGGGGATATCACAAAAGGAGAAAGGAGAAAGGCAGTACCGAAAAGCAAGGATTTGCAAATAAAAGAGAAGCTTTTTTTTTTGGAACGGTTGATCTTTGCAAATGTAAAACCTCCAACTGGACCACAGACAGTTCTACTGTCTGGGGAGGGGGGGGAAAATCCCTTTTTATTCTAACGTGGATGTTTATAAGGCACCATTTGTTTCATGAATGCTTATCGTATACAGGTAGTTCTAGACTAGGACCGTAACGGAATTTCTGTTGCTAAACGAGGTGATTGTTAAGTGAGTTGCACCCGGTTTGACGACATTTGTTAAGTGAATTCTGCAGTCGTTAAGTGAATTCTGCAGTCATTAAGTGAGAGACTGCCTGCTGCCAATCACCTCCAATAGACCGATCAGATCCCACAGATTAGGCCTCCTCCGAATTCCATCCGCTGCTCAGTGCCGACTAGCGACTACCCGGAGGAGGGCCTTCTCTGTGGCTGCTCCGACCCTCTGGAACGAGCTCCCTGTGGAGATTCGAACCCTCACCACCCTCCAGGCCTTCCGCAAAGCCCTTAAAACCTGGCTGTTCCGACAGGCCTGGGGCTAATGAGCTTTTGTCCCCCCTCGAATGGTATGGTTGCTGTGTGCTTTTAAATTGTGTATTGTTCTGTTCGTCTTTTTTATTCCTTATTTGTACCCCCCTCCCCTTGACTTGGATTGTGAGCCAACTGAGTCCCCTTTGGGGAAAAGGGGGGCATAGAAATTCAATAAATTCAATTCAATTCAAATCGGGCTTTTCTCGTTGACTTTCTTGTTGGAAAGGTTGCAAGTGTAGCAATTGTGACAGGAGTCTTAGTGGACAACCAGCTAAAAATATGAGCCAGCAGTGTGCAGTGGCAGCCAAAAAAAGCCAATGCAATCCTCAGTTGCATTAACAGAGGGATACAATCAAGATCAAGTGTGGTACTAGTACCACTCTATAAAGCCCTAGTAAGGCCACACCTAGAATCCTGCATCCAGTTTTGATCACCACACTATAAAAAGATGTTGAGACTCTAGAAAGAGTGCAGAGAAGAGCAACCAGGATGATTAGGGGACTGGAGGCTAAAACATATGATGAACGGTTGCAGGAACTGGGCCTGGCTAGTCTAGGGAAGAGAAGGACCAGGGGAGACAGGATAGCAGCCTTCCAATATTTGAGGGGCTGCCACACAGAGGAGGAGGGGGGGTCAAGCTATTTTCCCGAAGACCAGACAAGGAATAATGGATGGAAACTGGAGAGATTCACCCTGGAAATAAGGAGGAATTTTTCTGACACTGAGAACCATCAACCCATGGAACAGAAGTTGCCTTCGGAAGTTGTGGCACCTTCATCACTTGAGACTTTGAAGAAGAGAACTGGACTGCCATCAGTTAGAAATGGTGTAGGGTCTCCTGCTTGGGGGGGGGGGGTTGGACTAGATGACCTACAAGGTCCCTTCTGACTCTGTTCAACTATAAAAGTGGCTATCGCATGACTCCAGGATACTGCAACTGTTTTAAATACACGCGTTGCCAAACACCCAAATTCTGAAGACATGGCTGTGGGAAGGCTGCTATGAGCATTTAGCGTAAGAATTGCTTGCAAATCCCCAAAGTTCTTTTTTTTAAGGGGCAATTGGGGCTTTCTGTTTTTTCTTTGAAGACATTTTGCTTCTCATCCAAGAAACTTCTTCAGCTCTGAAGAGAAGAGCAACAAAGAGGATTCGGGGACTGGAGGCTAAAACATACCCTCACCACCCTTCAGACCTTCCGCACAGCCCTCAAGATCTGGCTATCCCGCCAGGCCTGGGGGTAAAGATCATAGTTTGCCCCCGCCCGAATGTTGAATGAATGTTGTTTGATCTTAACTACACACTGTATTTTTATGTTATTGTATGTCTTCCCCTCCCATAAGTTGTTAGCCGCCCTGAGTCCCCCCAGGGAAAAGGGCGGCCTATAAATAAACACAACTGAAACTGAAACTGAAACATATGAAGAACGGTGGCAGGAATTGGATAGGTCTAGTTTAATGAAAAGAAGGACCAGGGGAGACATGATAGCAGCCTTCCAATATCTCAGGGGCTGCCACAAAGAAGAGGGAGTCAAGCTATTCTCCAAAGCACCTGAGGGCAGAACAAGAAGCAATGGGTGGAAACTAATCAAGGAGAGAAGCAACTTAGAACTAAGGAGAAATTTCCTGACAGTTAGAACAATTAATCAGTGGAACAGAAGTTGCCTCCGGGAAGTTGTGAATGCCCCAACACTGGAAGTCTTTAAGAAGATGTTGGATAGCCATTTGTGTGAAGTGGTGTAGGGTTTCCTGCCTAGGCAGGGGGTTGGACTAGAAGACCTCCAAGGTCCCTTCCAACTCTGTTCTTCTATTCTATTCCTAAATTCCGCTGATTCTGAACCGCTTTGCTGAATGGGAGCCAAGGTTAGCAAAGGCATGATGGATGCACGCTTTAAATATCGCCTTTCTCTCGCCATCAGACCAAATCTGTGTTACCGATGCAAGCTGGGAAGGAGAAACATCATAAAAGCCGCCCTACATCACGCCGTCTCGCCCTTTCTATACTCTCATGGTTTACCCCCCCCGCTTCCCAATGGTTTCTTCCAAAAAAAGGCGGGGCTTCCTTTAATCCCATCCGCTTATTGTACGATTCGTATTCTTTCCTAGTCGTTTTCAACTCCCCCCCCGTTTTTGCGGAAAGTTGGTATATTCCGCTCGAAGGCTTTTACGCTTCCGTTGCCGCATTCTGGAAAGGCCGCTGCGCCCTTGAGAGGCGCCCCTTCCGACGGCGCTACGCCGCTTCCGCAGGGAGCTCCGCTTATTCCCTACTGAAAGTTACGGCAGCGGGCGCGGGGCGGCGCGGCAGAGGGACGCAAACGGCGTAGCGGGCGCCCGCGGTGGAACGTGGTGGTGGTGGCGGCGGCGGCAGGACGGAGCCCCCGGCCGAAGGCGGCCCAGGACGGTAACTCTCCCTGCGGCTCTCCTGCTGCCAGGCCTCCCCGGGTCTCTCGGCGGGAGGGAGGCAGAAATCCGGGGTTCCTGCTTGGCAGTGGAAGTGGGGGGGGGGAGGCAGGATCCCCTGTAGGGCCTCGAGTAGTACTCCAGAGCCCATCATCCCCACCCCCTTCCTCCTAGCCTTCCCCAGATGGGCTTGGGCATGGTCCCCAGCCGCCCATCATCCCCAGCCAACATGCTCCCTTCCTTTTCTCCCAGCATCTCAACCCCTTCCTTTCTTCCTATCGACTTCCGGACTTATGCAACTGCAACTCCCATCATCCCCAGCCCGCTTGCCCTTCTTTCCTGGACTACAGCCCCCATCGTCCCAAGCCCTTTCCCTTTCTGCAGCTCCCATTATCCCCAGCCATGACAGCCTCTTTCCCTGGAGATGGGCTCTTCTGCATCTCCCATCATCCCCAACCTGCGAGACCTCCAGACGGTGGCGCGATCCAGATGCTTAAGGACTAAAAAAAACCCATCATCCACAGACCTCTCTCTCTCACACACACACCGCCCTCAAAAGTGAATAATACTCATTCACCAAGCCAAACTGTTTGTTTCTTTGGTAAGGCAGGATCGCCAAAGCTAAGGAGTCCTCGACCTACGACTCATTTAGCGACTGTTCAAAGTTACGACGGCACTGGAGAAAAGGGGATTTCGGACCTTAATGACCTTGGAAGCATCCCCCAGGATCGTGTGATCCAAAATCAGGTGCTTGGCAACTGGTTCGTGCTTACGACCTTTGCTGTGTCCCCCCCAAGGTCATCGGTCATCTATGGTGACCTTCTGACCAGCCAAGTCAATGGAGAAAACCGGATTCACTTAACAACTAGGTTGCTGCAGTGATCCACTTAACAACTGTGACAGGGGCCAAAACTCACTTAACAAACGTCTCACGTAACAACAGAAATTTGGGGCTCCGTTGGGGGGGATTGTAAGTCGCGGCCTACCTGTATAATAAAAATAATAAAACCCAGTTACTTTTAAATCCAGTACAGGCCATTGCAAAGCTGGTAGTCATCGCTGTTTGAATTTTCTCTTCTGCTTTTTGCAATTCCGCCCCCCCCCCTCCACCTGCCATTCCTCCCTCTCTTGTTTTCAAGTTGCCAAAGTACCAAACGAAGCCACAACTGAGAATGGAAACATCTGGAATTCTCCCCCTAAGAAGGGGAAATGACCCACCGTAAAAATAAATCAGAGTCCAAGGCAAAGTATTGCTCAAGGTTCCAATTTATGACATGTTGGCACATCTGGGGAAAGCCGAATCTGAAAGCTTCCAGGTTTCCCCCACCCCGTTAAAAGTTCAAGATCCTGCCCCCATACCCACAAGTCCATCACACGGTCCAATCTCCCACTGCCACGCTGGCAGCTTCCACCCATCCAGTTCCGGTCAGGTGCAGAGGTGCAGAGACAAAGGATGATGACCTTGGCTTTCTAGAAAGAATGTTGTTATGGCTACCTAGCATCTAAACTCCGTACAATCCTCCCTCTCATTTTCCCACCATAGAAAAGGCATAGTAGAATAATAGAAAGTGTGGCAGGCCAAAGAGCCACAAGAAAACTCCAAGCCGGATACTCCGCTTATTGGCTTCCTCTTCTTTCTCTTCAGAGTGGGATCTGTTCCCAGATGGATGGTGACCCCTGAACCCGCTTCGATCGCCGCCAGCCTCTCGGTAGAGTCCAAGGCTTCGCCATGTGGCACAAGGCCCTGTGTGTGGCTGTGTTGGCCCTGGCCATCGGCTCTGTCTTCTGGCTGGATCCCGCTTGGCCGGATTTCCTGTGGGAGCATCTCTCGGGGCCCTTCCTGTACCAACTTCGGGGCGACCTGGGGTCCCCAGAAGGCAGCATGGCAGAGGCCTGGGATGCCGTCATCACCCGGCCGGCCAAGCAATGGAACAGAGTTGCTGTGGGGTAAGGAGTGATCGACCGATTCCTTGGGGTGATGTAGAGTTGAAGAACACCCCAAATTTAACGGCTCTTGAGGTTTTGTGTTATCAGCACAAGAGTTGGTTGCCTAGAATTATGGCACAAGGAAGGTCATCATGGGGAATTTTCATCATGGGGAATTTTCGGTGTGTGTGTGTGTATGTAAAGCCTGGTCTTCGTTTTTCCAAAGTACAATTGTCATCCATTCTAAGGCAAAAGACGCCGTGCGAATGGGAGGGTTTTTCTTAATAAAAGGTTTTTCATTTTTCAACATATAAACACTCCGTCTTTCCTTAAACAGTGTGTCGTCTGGGTGCAAATACCTCTGCGCAACAGCCTTCAGCATTTATAACCATTCACATCAATATTAATTTTTCTAATCTTAAAACTATAGTATATTAAGCAATTGAACATCATTAACCTCCTCATATTCCTCTTAATGTATCTTCTAATAAAAATGCAATAGCATTAAAGCTTCTCCTCATACTAACATCATCTTATTTATACCTCTATCTTAAAATGTTTTCTATTCTTCTTTAATCTCCTTTTATTTCCAGTTTCCCTTTTTGTTCTCTAACCATTGATGAAATTTCATCAACGAATGGGAGGGTTTTGTCCGGAGCCTTGGCCCGAGATGACCCCTTGTCCCCTCTTCTTCAGGGTCAACGCCTGCGTGGATGTGGTGCTCTCCGGGGTGAAGCTGCTTCAGGCCCTCGGCTTCCGCGGTGAGGTTGGGAAAGACCATTCGGTCTTGCGTTCCGCTGCTGAACTGGAAGAAGCCTTCGCCCATTTTATGGGGAAGGGGGCTGCCGCGGAACGGTTCTTCAACGACGCCGATGCCTTCCACCGCATCGCGCAAACGGCGTCCAGTTATCCTGGCGCACAGGTGAGCTCTTGCCTTGGCAAGGAAGTCCACCTGGTTCAGTTGGTATCTGTTGTGGCCTGCCAGTGGCCTGCAGAGCTGCCAGCAGATTCAGAGAGTGAGGAGGGTTGGGGAGGAACATGGGCCGGTCGTGGAGTCTGGGGAAGGCTCTGAGGAGGGCTCTGTGTTGGAGGCAGAGAGGGGGACAGAGCCATATGCCAGTTATCAGCTGCCTTCGGAGTCAGACATCAGTGAGGCAGAAGAACAGCTGGAGCCTGTTCCCAGTATGAGCATGTGCAGAGCTGCCAGACGAAGGGAAGAGCTAAAGAACAGGGGTGGACTTGGGAGTAAGGCCAGAGGTGGACAATGAATGGCCCCTCCCAGAGCAAATAAGAGGAGTGAAAGGGGAGTGGAGTTTGCAGGAGACAATTAGTTTGCTTAATTAGTTTGTGACTCTCCGAGACTCCTTGCCACGTTCTGCAGATCTCGGCCTGGCAGCTCTCCAAGCCAGATAAGGTCTATGACTGTAAATCCTCCCTCGAAAGACTTTGCTGGATGTGAATGAACAGAATTCACAGTCAATTAATAAAAGGGGTTTTTGTTGGGACAAGGAGTTTGCTTCAGGCTCTTGGGAAACCTCAGTCAGAACAGCCTATCCATCCATCCATCTATTCAACTGTGTGAGGATGAAATTGGTATCAGCAAATCAACTTTTTAAATTAAACCTTTAGCTGTTGTTCTGCTGGTTTAAAGGATGAAAATGTGAAAGTGCCCAGCAGGGTGGATTTGATTTAAATCAACTCGCTTTAATTCATCACTTTTAAAGAGCGACTATCATCTCCGTCCCGCAGCGGCCCCTCCTCTGACCCACTGTCAACTCACCGACAGTCCCAATATTGCAGAATATACAGCCTCCTTATGGTACATAACTAAGCTCCATTTCATGTCGAATAAACTAAATTATTGATGTATCTTAAATAGAAAACTATCTTTGGTTAGATTTTTTTTTTACTCCAAAAGCGTTTTACTAAAATACATTTGATAAAAATTTAAAAAATTCAATTTTTAAAAAAATATATGATTTTTTTGAATATATATATATATATATATATATATATATATATATATATATATATATATATATATATATATATATATATATATATATATATATATATATATATATATATATATATATATATATATATATATATATATATATATTTATAATCATCAATTTTTATCCAGCCTGGTGCTACAGAGCATGCTAGTTTTCCAAGGCTACCTTAATCCAGTGTGTCTTCAATAATTTCAGGCCGATAGTGAATCTCCTAAAATTTACAGTTACTGGTATGTAAATTTCTGCAAAGTCATGCTAGTTGGCGGCTGCCAAATGCACCAGCAGCTCTGTGAGTTGACAGATTATTTTATCATTGCTCAATCTCACTTTGAATTTGGGTCAGGCGTTTAAAATTCTTCGTTTTATCACGCTTGCGTTTACGAGACCTTGGAGAAGTTGGAGGGCTTTTGCACGAGGTTAAAGGAACTCTTATTTGTGTGTCCGTTTTCCCCGGTTCTATACAAACAAGCACACAGTTATGTCATTTGTACTCATTTGGGGGGGGGGGTTAGTAGCAGACTGGAATTAGATGATATCTGATGCTGATCCAGAATGTGTTTCTGGAAGTAGGCAAAACTACTGGCCCTCTCTGGGCGGTGGGAGTGTTTGCTTGTCGAGATTAGTTGCCTTTTTCTTTAAAATTGAGTTTGCATTCTGTTCTTCATCAAATGAATATGCCCAGCGGATGAGACAGCTAAAATAGAACTGAAAGCAACGAAGAACTTAAAATAGCTGCAAGAGTCAGCATATATGTCAAGAAACAGAAAGCTTGAATAAAGAGATGTATCCAGGAACTGAGAATTCATAATCAGGAGAACTTAGCAAACAATCCTGCCTGTTCTCACTATCCTCCTCCCCCCCATGTCCGACCCATTGCAAAGCCATGGACAACGTCCCTCCAGGCCTTCCTGTCCCCTACCATCCTCTGGAGTCCATTTAAGCTCACGCCGACTGCTTCAGGGACTCCATCCAGCCACCTCCTTCTCTGCCGTCCCCTTCTTCTTTTGCCCTCAATCTTTCCCAGCATGAGGCTCTTCTCCAGGGAGTCCTTCCTTATCATTAGGTGGCCAAAGTCTTTGAGGTTCATCTTCAGGATCTGGCCTTCTAAAGAGCAGTCAGGGTTGATCTCCTCTAGGACTGACCGGTTGGATGGCCTTGCAGTCCAAGGGACTCGCAGGAGTCTTCTCCAGCACCAGAGTTCAAAGGCCTCCATTCTTTGGCGCTCAGATTTCCTTATGGTCCAACTTTCACAGTCATCCATTGCAACTAGGAAAACCATAGCTTTTGACTATCTGCACTTTTGTTGGCAGGGTGATTTCTCAGCTTTTTAGTACGCTGTCTAAATTTGCATTTTCAATTTTATGCCCTTGTAAAATTTCCTGTGCAGATATCTGCAGAACTGGGAAATGACCGGTGAACCCTTATACTTGCATGTAATTGGTCAGTTTTTAAAATGCCACCTATCTCCCTGTCTGATGGTACTGGCCAAAGACTTAACCATGCCCCCTCACTGGAGAGGGAGGTTCAGTGACTTCTTACTCTCTTGCAGTTGTATGTTGGAGGAAATGCTGCTCTCATTGGCCAGAAAATCGCATCTCATCCAGACTTAAAGGTAAACTTTGTTCTTTTGCCTGTAACTGTACATTGTATTGTTCCACTGGTTTTTTCTACCCTGTTTCTGTTCTGACCCCCTCCTCCGTCCAGTAACGAAAGCCGAGACAAGCTTAATTAGAATGTCCTTTAATAGCAAGACCAGAATCTCGGTGGCTGAAAGCCAAGCAAACAAACAGATAAGGACCTTGGCAGCATGTCCGACAAATCTTGGCAGCAATTCAGACAAACCTTGGCAGCAATCCAGCCTGCCAAGTTAGTTACGTTCTCTTTAGTCAATGAGTTGACTTCTGCAAGAAGGGCGTGTCACAAGCAGTCTTTTTTATAGTCTGGAGAGGAGCCTAATGACCACCAGCTGAGCACAATTACCTCCTGTAATTGTGTAATTGTTCTTGGTCGAGTAGCTCTATGATGGCGTGCATCCAGGAACAACTCACTGCTGGCTTCTGGATCACTCTCCCTTGTCTCCTCCCCACTGGTCCAAGGCTCAGGCGCCACTTGGTGGCCAACCAGTCTCTCTGCGCCCTGCTCGGAGTCGGAACCCTGTCCAGGGTCCTCCACATCCTCCAGAGCCGACTCATAGAGCCCCTCGCTGTCGGAGTCTGGTGGCAGCTCCAACAGCTCCTGCTGGGCCACAACAGTTTCCCTGAAAATAAGTCCTCCCCAGATGATAAGCCCAATCGGACTTTTGAGCGCATGCGCTAAAATAAGCCCTGCCCGAAAATATTGCAACGCAGCAGCAGCCATGAGGTGACCACGTTCACTGCCTCCTGCACCACAAAAATAATAAGGCCTCCACGAAGATAAGGCCAAGTGCTTATTTCGTTGGTCAAACGAAAATAAGAGCCTGTCTTATTTTCAGGGAAACACGATATAATTTACCTGTATTATTGTAGTGTCTGTACTATCGTAATACCTCTCTGTATTACGATAATACAGGCACAGTGACATCCGTCTGCTCACCAAATTTAGATCTTCAGCAACAGAACCCCGAAAAAAGAAATGTAGCTCTGCAGACATGCGTGATGGATTTTTAGGTCCTGTTTTTAATTCATCAATAGGGTAATGTTTTTGCCAGCATGCCCCATCGCCTCTAAATGACCAGGATCAAAAATGGGGAAATCCGAAAAGAATGCAGTTAAGTTTGCGGGAAGTTATTGCCGTTCTGTTTTTCTTGTAGGTTCTACTTTGTGGCCCAATTGGGCCCAAGCTTCACGAATTGCTTGACGAGAACGTAATGGTCCCTCCGGAATCACTGCAAGAATTAGATGAATATCATCTTATTTTGGAATACCAAGCAGGTGTGTGCTTGTTGAAGATCCAAAAAAGGTCACTGGTGGAACAGCGTAAAGGAGTATCATTATTAATGTATTATAATCACTAACTACCTTGGCTATGTGAAGACTTAAGCACCCAGCTTCAAGTCCACATGTCTTCAAGTCATTTCATTTCATTTATTAAATTTATAGGCCGCCCAATCCCGGGGGACTCCGGGCGGCTTACAACGAAAGAAAACAGAAAAGCAAAATAAGTAAAAAATAGTTTAAAGTTCACAACACACATACGTTCTAAGCGGGGCTGGACCTTAACATTAAGGTCAACAGCCCCAGGCCTGCCAGAACAGCCAGGTTTTAACGGTCACCAAGGTTGAGGAACACAGCACGGATGTGTCCAATGAACAACCCTGGTTGTAACCAGGACACCATCACGAATCCACTGCTTAACCATTAGATCTTGGGTTCAGGTTTGGTCATCACATCACAGATTATATCAATAGCAAAAGCGCTTAGAGTTATATACCACTTTACAGTGCTTTACAGCCCTCTCTAAGGGGTTTACAGAGTCACGAATGCAAAGATTCTGTGTAATGTGGGATTTTTGTCTTGGGGGTGTGTGGAATGTGCTCATCAGGTGAAGAATGGGGAGAGCTGAGAGCCCCCAACGCCAACCGATTCATCTTCTCCCACGACCTGTCCAACGGGGCCATGAACATGCTAGAAGTCTTTGTATCCAGCCTGGAGGAATTTCAGCCAGATCTGGTGGTGCTTTCGGGCTTCCATATGATGGAAGGACAGACCAGGGAGCTACGCCAGAGGAGGCTCCGAGAGGTGAGATCCGAAGTGCTTTGCCTTTCTCTTTCAAAAATTTCCTAGTAAATATTTGGTTTCTTAAGAAGGACTTCAGATGTAGCTTTTATTGTCAGGGTGCTGGGAGTGATACATGCTGCAGTCCAGAGATTGGCAAACGATGGGCTTGCAGGCCAAATGTTGCCCATCCGGTTTTTATATGGTCCACGAGTTGGAATATTTGGGCTGATAGCAGATGGTACAAGGCTGAGCCTCAAGCAAGCTCCTAAGATGAGGGGAGAGCCAGGATGGGGCATCCTGGGCCTTGGCCTCTCAGCTGCCTCCTCGCTGGTGCACCAATGCTGTCCAATGGCTGCCATGCTCCTTGGCCCAGGGATCTGTCAGCCATGCCCGCAAAGATGGAGGAAGGACAGGATCTGGTTCTTTATGGATAAAGCCTGCCGACTCCTGGTCCAATCCATTATCTTCCAGTTTGGCGCATCTCCTGACTGCCATGCTGGCGATGATGGGAGTGGGAATCCAGCATGATGGTCTAGGACAGAGGTCGGCAACCTTAAACACTCAAAGAGCCACAAAGGTCGTAACCGGAAGCCCCCCGTTCAGTTCTGGAGCGAACCGGAAGTCCGGTTCCCCCACCATGGAGTCTCTTCCTAGCACGGCATTCTTTTTTCTCTGCTGACTGGAAGTCTGTTTTCCCCACCATAGAGTCTCCTCCTAGCGTGGCGTCCTTTTTCCTCTGCTGACCAGAAGTCCGGTTCCCCCCACCATAGAGTCTCCTCCTAGCGCAGCGTTCTTTTTCCTCCACCTGTCCTAATCAAAAGCCCTATCAATTGTGGAGCCGACCAGCGACAGGGAGCCATAGCAGAGGGATGAAAGAGCCACATGCGGCTCCAGAGCCGCAGGTTGGCGACCCCTGGTCTAGGAGGATGAATCCAACCTTTTCTTTTGCTCTGTAAGGAGATACGTTTGAATGTTTCCCAGCCACTCATTGACGCAAGAGCCATTCAGTCAGAAAGAAGCTGACCCCATTTGATGGTTTCCCCCCTCTGCTATCTTCCCACATGCCTTTGGTTTCTCCTGATCTGAATTGTTTGGTGTGTGTATGTGTGTGTTTTTGCAGGCCGTAACTTCCATTTCTGACATTCCCACCGACGTCCCGATCCATCTGGAATTAGCCGGTATGACCGACCCAGACCTCATGAGAGACATAATTCACCAGGTAATCACAATGGTGGGGTCTCTTCTCACCTTCAGACGAGACGGAAGATGTGAGATGAATTTAAAGTAACTGGGATGCGGTAGACAGAGTTAAATTGTTTCACAGGGAGGGAAGACCTTGGTTGGAGATTACGACCTGCCTATTTTATATATGATGAGTCAGGAACCCGCATGGTCGTAGGTCGAGATGCAGGCGTACAGTACCAAAAGGCAGGTCGCCACAGACCCCACGGGCCCAAAATCAATTATTTATTATGAGTCAATTAATTATTATTTGAACATTGGGCGCTATCTAACAAAATGAAATTCAATGGGGAAAAAAGTAAGGTTCTACAGTTAGGCAAGAAAAACGAAGTGCACAGGTACAGTATAGGTGGTAACTGAGGGGGGATCTTGGAGTCCTAGTGGACAACCATTTAAATAGGAGCCAGCCGTGTGCAGCAGCTGCCAAAAAAGCCAACACAGTTCTAGGCTGCATCAACAGAGGGAGAGAATCAAGATTACGTGAAGTGTTAATACCACTTTATAATGCCTTGGTAAGGCCACACTTGGAATATTTGCATTCATTTTTGGTCGCCACGATGTAGAAAAGATGTGGAGACTCTAGAAAGAGTGCAGAGAAGAGCAACAAAGAGGATTAGGGGACTGGAGGCTAAAACATAGGAAGAACAGTTGCAGGAACTGGGTAGATATAGTTTAATGAAAAGAAGGACCAGGGGAGACATGATAGGAGTCTTCCAATATCTCAGGGGTTGCCACAAAGAAGTGGGAGTCAAGCTACTCTCCAAAGCACCTGAAGGCAGGAGAAGAAGCAATGGGTGGAAACTAATCAAGGAGAGAAGCAACTTAGAACTAAGGAGAAAATTCCTGACAGTTAGAACAATGAATCAGTGGAACAGAAGTTGTCTCCAGAAGTTGTGAATGCTCCAACACTGGATGTTTTTAAGAAGATGCTGGATATCCATTTGTCTTAATTGGTAGAGGGTTTCCTGCTGGGGCAGGGGCTTGGACTAGAAGACCTCCAAGTCTCCTTCCAACTCTGTTATTCTATTCTATTCTATTGGTAAGGATATCCAGCTGCCTTTTGACATGCTTGATCCAAAGCTATGCTTTAATTTCCAGTATATTTTATGCTTTAATCCAGGGGTTCCCCACCTTGGACACTTTTTAAGATTTGTGGACTTCCAACTCCCAGAATTCCTCGCCCAGTCATGCACGAATTCTGGAAGCTGAAGTCCAAGGTTGGACACCCCCCCCCTCCCGCCTCAATCTTTAGAAGTTGGACCTCCTATCGTTGCCAACCTATCACTTGGTCTGTCTGTTAGCAGATCTTCCCTCTCGTGAGCTCCATCGGTTTGAACGAGCAAGAGCTGCTCTTCCTCACCCAGGCAGCCTCGGGACCTCACTCCTCGTTGGCCTCCTGGAACGGCGTCCCCGACGTGGCCGTGGTCAGCGACATCCTTTTCTGGATCTTGAAAGAACACGGGAGGACTTCGGCCAAGGCTTCGGACTTAACCCGGATCCACTTCCATACTTTGGCCTACCACCTCCTGGTTACCGTGGATGGGTATTGGGGCAACCAGGTGGCGGCGGTGGCTGCCGGAGCCAGGGCGGCGGGGACCCAAGCTTGTGCCACCCAGACCATTGACGCCGACAAAGTCTTCCTGAAGGCACCACTGGAGTTTGCCACTTCCAAGACGGACGGGGCCTCCAGAGTCTCCTTAAACCCAAAGGAGCCCATATCGGTGTGGCGCCGGAATGGCATCTCCTTCCATTACACCCCGGTGCTGGTGTGTAAAAGCCCCCTGCGGACTGTGGGCCTCGGAGACGCCATCTCTGCCGAAGGACTCATGTATTCCGAAGTCTATCCTCACTAAGCACTGAATAAAGAGATCGCTCCAAAATTCGGACCAAGCAGGTTACAGACTGGACATCAGATGGGACCAGGAACCAGAGCTGGGAAGAGGGGAACAATAAATGCGATCCAGAACTTGGATTTATTGCCATAGGAATGTTTGCAACGCAACTGTCAGGGAGGAAGGTTCATCTGAAGGAGCCGGAGCGAGAAAGCAAAGCGCTCTATTTATTTTTGATTAAGTCCATTTAATTTGCTATGATTTCTAAAAAGACTCGCCATCTTCAGGCTGGTGTTTTCGGCTTAAAGCGTGGTCGGAGCTGCCGTCTTTCTATAAATCTTGGTGGGTGGGTGTGGAGTGCTGGCTTTGTTTCAGTAAGTGGATTGATTGGCTGTGTGGTTGTATCATGATTGGTAGATTGGTGCTGGCTGTGTGTCCGTTGTTCTTTTGTGTTGTAACGGCCTAGGTGGTGGGTGGGGCTCGTTTGTTGACTAGGGCTGGTTTCCAGATGTCTGGTAGGCGGGAGTTATCGTCACGTTTATTCATGTTGTGGGGGTGTTTCTCTATTTCGATAGCTTCCATAATTATTCTCTTGTTGAAGTGTTCCGTTTTGGAGATTTAATTTGGTTCCTTCAAAATTAATTTCATGTCCTGTAGCTTCAAGGTGCTGGAAAAAGGAGGAGGTTTTTTTCTCTTTTTCTTACTGCGTTCTCGTGTTCTGCGGTGCGTGCATTTATTCTCCTGTTCGTTTGTCCTATGTATGTTGCAGGGCAGATTTTGCGTGGTATTTCGTAGACTCCTTGGTTTTCTAGCTGGATTTTGTCTTTGGGGTTTCTTAAGATGTTGGCTATTTTTTGGTCAGTGTTGAAGGCTGTCTTAAGAAACAAAGCCAGCACTCCACACACCCCCACCAAGATTTATAGAAAGACGGCAGCTCCGACCACGCTTTAAGCTCCAAACCCAGCCTGAAGATGGCGAGTGAGACCTCGCCGAAACGTTGCAAAGACAATCTCGGGAAAAGACCCGAATACAAGAAGACCAGCATACCTACACATCTCTCTTATTTCTTCACATTTCTGACATAGGAAGAAGACCCAACCTTCTGCTTCTTTGGAAGACCAATATATTTACTTTAATTTCTCCTAATTCCAAAGGGGCACCTTCGCATTAATAGGCAAGGGAAACGTTTTCCTTTTAGGCTCATAAAAAGTGACGGAGGGATTGATCCGTGATGGCCAACCTATGGCACACATGCCAGAGGTGGTAGGCAGAGCCCTCTTTGTGAGCACATGCGCCGTCGCCAGGCTGCTCCTCCGGGTTCTGCCGTACGCATCGGCCAACTGCTCTCTTCTGGCTTCCAGTGCTCCAGTTTCAAGGTGTTCACTTCAAACGCTTCTTTGGATCCAGTTCTAAGAAATTGCCCCCATCTTTTCCTCCGGAAAGCCCCATGATATGGCTTGCATCGTGTGTGTGTGTGTGTGTGTGGTGTTTTGTACTTGTCATTTCCAAGGTGCCGTTTTCTTGGCCCAACTGAAGGTGCGAGAACTCCCATGGAAATGGGAGCGCTTTGGGTGGGCTTCTGCTCGAAGTCCAGTTGGAAGAGTGACCACCGGAACCGTGGCGTTGGCAACAGTGGGATTCACTTACCTTCCCCTACCGGTTCACAAATGTGAGCACACCTGCGCATGCCCAGTCCTTGCGCATTACGTTGGGGCAGGTGGGCGGAGCCTCCCACAGCCGCCGCTACTGCTCCATGCCCAGTGGTGGGATTCAGCCAGTTCACACCACTTCGGGAGAGCCAGTTGTTAAGTTTCTGAGCAGTTTGGTGAACTGGTTGTTGGAAGAAATCATTAGGGCAGAGAACCGGTTGTTAAATTATTTGAATCCCACCACTGTCCGCGCCTGAACTGGTGAAAATCGGCTGAATACCAACAAGGGGTGAAATGCTACCAGTTCGAACCAGTTTGCCCAAACTGGTAGTAAAAAAACACCTGGACCGTTATTTCTGATGGATCAGCTGTGACGTGAGATTCAGATTAGCTAGGAAGCAGGATTTCTTGCTTTCGAGCTAATCTAAATCGTGTGGCACAGCGGATTCCCCCCTCCCCGCTGTTCTTCTAACCTTCGCGAGCGTGCTCAGTAGCAGGCTCCGCCCACCCACCCGGACGTCATCACGTCCATTTTTAACGCTCTGCGCATGCGCGGAGGTGGTGCGTGCGCTCACATTTGCAAACCAGTAGCGAAGATAAGTAGATTTCACTCCTGAAACCACCTCTGGGCATTGAGGAACCAGCAGCTGCAGACTTAGAAAACTTGAATATGTTGTGGGGTGTGTTTTTTTTGTTAAATGAGAGAAATGGCGGCAGTTAAATGTGCAGCTTCCTTGTACGGATTCTGCGCTGCTTATAACGATGCACTGCTTTAATTCCACGGGGGCCACTATGTGGTGGCTACATGGGGGAAAAAACACTCCGTGGTTGTTGCTTCCGCTCCTTGTCTCAGTTCCTTTTAGATTTCACGCCTGTTTCATCTTGTTCAAACCGAGGGAGCCTTTTTGTTTCAGCAATTCAATCCTAGTTAAATCAGTCATCCTGGCTAGATCATGAATCCTAGTTACCCTTCCATCCTGTCCATGCTCACAATATTTCCTCAGCTGTGGCCTTTCTGCTTCACTGCATTCCTTCTACTTTGGAGTAGCTAAGTTTACTGGAGATCTTTTGAAAGTGTATTTGTTTGTACCCCAAATTGTTAAAACTAAAAGTGCCCATTTTTGGTAGATCCTTGATAGCTTTCCCTATCCATTCCACTGGAACTCTGTTTCTCAACGTTGGTCAAAATGGGTAGACTTCGGTTCCTAGAATTCTGACGGAGGAATTTGGCAAGGCTGAGAAACACCACCACGGTAGAGCAGAGGCTTCCAAAAATTGTCAACTTTTAAGACGAATTCCACAGCCAGCCGTGCTGGCTGAGGAATTCTGGGAGTTGAAGTCCAGGAGTCTTAAAAGTTAACCAAGTTTGGTGAACGCTGCACTAAAGCAACACCAGCTGAAGATTTACACACCACCTTTAAGTGTGGGGGGAGTTAAAACTCCCAACTGACACATGAGATAGAAATTCCGTAGTTGCCCAAATACGTTTGAAGGGGAGAATTGAGCTACAAGGCAATGGCTCAAGATGACTCCTAGAGAAATTATAATTATAGATTTGGGAGCTTTTCGGAATCCCTGGAGGCTGCTTCCTATGGCTCCCTTGTAGATAGTATTAGCCCGATCGTTTTTCATTCAAATCAAAATTAATTCATTGCAATCATATTAGCCA
This sequence comes from Thamnophis sirtalis, assembly GCF_051295495.1. Classification (NCBI taxonomy): domain Eukaryota; kingdom Metazoa; phylum Chordata; class Lepidosauria; order Squamata; family Natricidae; genus Thamnophis; species Thamnophis sirtalis. The sequence goes on from NW_028261382.1 coordinate 5,354,476, forward strand.
AATTCTCAGGGAGTTGATGGCTGGAGGTCCAAATGAGTGATTTAAACGGTGCAGATTAAATACAGTAGTGGCCAAAGTTGTGGAAACCTTTTGGGAAAAGCATACAGTATTTTTAAGGATTGATGGCTAATAACACCACTATTTTTGGGAGTAGTTCAGAGGTGGGTTGCTCCCGGTTCGACCAAACCAGTAGTAGTGTCAATGGGAGGTTCCGCCCACCCGCCCGGATGCTTCTGCGCATAAGTGTCACGCGTTCCCGCGAGCATGCCCAAACCGGTAGTAGAAAAATTGGCAACCCACTACTGGAGTAGTACCATAAAATTATATATCAATGGAAAGATAATTTAATCAAGAATGTAATGCAGTAACGTTTATGAAGGATTTGCTATTAGAATAGCAGTTACAAAGAAGAAAAGTGAAACACATAGGAAACACGAGGTATACAAAAATTATCACCACATCAGTTAATACTTAGTTGGGTAACCTTTAGAATGAATTACGGCCTTACAACATCTTCCCCTGGAGTGAACCAAGTCTTTTAGTTCTGCAGCTGTTATAATATGAAACCAAGATTGAATGATTGCTTCTGATTTTATTGCTGGCTATATTTGGCTATAACTTTCCATAGAATACAGATAATTGAACAAACTTTGTTACATTACATTCTTGATTAAATTATCTTTCCATTGATGTATAATATTATGGTACTACTCCAAAAACAAAAGTGGTGTCATTAACCATCAAACTTCAAAAATACACTTTTCCCAAAAGGTTTCCACAATTTTGGCCACTACTGTAGGTAAAGCAGAGGTGCCCAATCTTGGCAACTTTTAAGATCTGTGGACTTCAATTCCCAGAATTCCCCAGGCAGGTGGCTCAGGAATTCTGAGAGCTGAAGTCCACAGGTCTTAAAAATTGCCAAGGTTGGACCACCCCTGGGGTAAAACATTGGCATCCGTTTTCTTGGTGCCAGGCAGTTATGAAACATAACAGTTGAAAAACTCAACTGTGATATGAAAACTGCATCTTTCTTTCTTTCTTTCTTTCTTTCTTTCTTTCTTTCTTTCTTTCTTTCTTTCTTTCTTTCTTTCTTTCTTTCTTTCTTTCTTCCTTCCTTCCTTCCTTCCTTCCTTCCTTCTTTTCTTTCTTTCTTTCTTTCCAATAAATGATAGCAGGGATTGAGTGGACCATATTAGAAGCCTTCTCTAAAGAGATGTCTTGAATTACTTTTCTTGCCAAAGTATTCTGCCTGCACAGTTCCTATGAAATAAGTATTTTTTTAATCATGTACGAGGTCTCTATAATATATATATGGGTGTGAAACAAATCTTACGATGCTGCGCAACTGTGTTTTCAATAAATGTTGTTTTGCATTTAATGTATAAAAGTGGCCTCTTTTTTTTTTTAATACTTCACGGATACCCCCCAAAGCTAAGGGAACGAGATGCTGCTTCTCACCAAAATAGAGAAGCACAATAGCATTTAGACTTACATCCCGCTTCACAGTGCTTTACAGCCCTCTCTAAGCGGTTTACAGAGTCAGCCCCTCAAATACTGGAATTCAGAAAGGTACGAGGGGAAACCTTTTTATTTTTTAAGACAGTCTGGTCTCTGCTGCCCCCCTTCAAAGAGGTAGCCCAGATTTTCCAGGAAAAGCTTTGATCAAGGTAACCTGTATGGGAACTCTCTTGGTTGCTTCAGGAGTTGTAACTAGTTTTAGGGGTGTCGTCAGCTGGATCAAATGTGTATATACTGTTTCCCAAGGGTAATTTCTGTCGGCTGTTTTCCAGCCGTTTCGTATTTCTCCGAGAGAGGTGTGGATAGAGACATCCAAAGGAGCTGATGCTTCTGTTAAAATGCCACCACACTGTGTGTACAAAAAGGATGTGATACACACACGTGCCCCACAGCTTCTTCTGGTTGTGCACTAGCCTAATGACCTTACTATATTCACAACTAGCTGATAACCTGGCGTTTTCTGGGTATTTATAGTGGGAAAATGTCCGGATCAAACGTATTTTCTAATGTTGGATTTTCCCCCTTAATCAGAGGGAGCCCCCTCGTGGAGTACTGTGGAGCCATTACCATAGCAACTCCACTGCGCTGTACACTAGAAACCATTTTACGGCAGTACGGTAGAAGCCATTTGAAGGCACAACAGGCTGCATCTTAACAGAACACACACCCTGAGAGGTTTTAGGGGTTTTACCCCCACAGTATTTGTTTCCAGAGAGTAAGTCATCTGTGTACCAAGTTTGGTTGAAATTGCTCGAAGCATTCCACAGTTATGCTGGAACACACATACACACACACACACCACACACAGAGCTGTTTATGTATGTATGTATGTATGTATGTATGTATGTATGTATGTATGTGAGTTCAATAACATGGGGAAAATAATATATAGAAGGGATTTTAGTTAAATCATCACATTTTTTATTTATACAAAACAAAACTCATCCGATACACATACTTCTCAATTTTAGTATATGTTCTGCTGAAGCGAGCACATACGTACTTCTCTACTATGAATATCATCTAGTAGTAAATTCCACCATCAAGGGATTGGTGAAGGAAAATGAAATCTGCGCCTCTTAGGGGCTTCCACGGGGTTCAAAAGCGGCAGGAAAAACAGAAGTCATACAAAAGCAGCTGGATTCTACCCAGTTATTTGTTTGCAGAATATACAAATAGATCCCTCTGGTTGCCATTCAACAGAACAATTGGGTGACGAGTCCAGAACTCACACTAGCAATAGCACGCTTATATACCGCTTCGCAGTGCTTTTATAGCCCCCTCTAAGCGGTTTACAGAGCCAGCCTCTGGCCCCCAACAATCTGGGTCCTCATTTTACCCACCTCGGAAGGATGGAAGGCTGAGTCAACCTTGAGCTGGTCAGCATCGAACTGTTGGCAGTGGGCAGAATTGTACTGCAATGCTGCATTCTAACTGCACATCATGGATGGATGGATGGAAGGAAAGAAGGAAGGGCAATAGCACATGGATTTATATACCACTTCACAGAGCTTTACAGCCCTCTATAAGCAGTTAACAGAGTCAGCATATTGCCCCCCAACAATCTGGGTCCTCATTTTACCAACCTCAGAAAGGATGGAAGGCTGAGTCAACCTTGAGCCGGTCAGGATCGAACTGATGGCAGTCAGCAGAATTAGCCTGCAACACCGCATTCTAACCACTGTGCCACCACGGCTCGTAATGCAACCAAAAAGTAACTCGGCCTCACTAGAAAAATATTAAACTACAAAGGGCTTACTACTCTCAAAAATCTATAGACATCTCGTAGTAGAAACTTAATAAACTCACTTCTCTTCCTGTTGGGAAGGTCCAGGGAAAGCTACTCAAACCTTGCCCCTATCTTTCATTAGCCGACGTGTGGAATGTTCAGAAAACCACCCAACTTCTGAGGATCTGCTCAGCTAATTGTGAGCAAGAGGACTGCTGCACTCTTTGGTCTGGTGCAAAGTTTGTAGGACGCGAAATGCACTTTGTCCCTATGCATCCAATAGGTTGAATAGGCAGTTCCAAGTTGGCCCTCTCTTCAAGATTCCTCGGCTTGTGCGATGGGTTGAGTTTGCTCCTGCGGTTTTAGAGTAGACGAGAGTTCCTCAGGAGGAGGAGGAGGTTCGTCGGGTTTAGGGGCCAAAGGTACGGTAGGAACCTTTGCCAGGTGTGTTGTTGAGCTTCCAATAACTGGAGAAGGAGAGAGAGCACAAAGCAGTGATACCTATATCCTTTGCTTCCGGTTAAAAAGCGGTGAAACACGTACTGATATTACCGCTTCTTTTATGATGCTGGAAGGTCAACATTCCTATCCTTCGTTCCTGATCTCCGCCACTTATGTTTATTTTATGGATCTGTTATGCTTTCTATTACCAAAGGACCGGAAATATGGCAAAGGACCTAAATTGCCACAGATGTTGGAGACATCTGGATGTCCCTTTAGGATTAGTTTATATTTTGCATTTCTTAACCGCCCATCACCCTCAGAGAGGGGGGTGCACGGAAGGACACAATTAGGGCTTACTAGTCAGTGAAGAATTTTTCCACTTTCTCATTCTGCCCCGCCTCCCTTTTTCTTTTATTTGCTTCCTCCTTTAATTAAAAAGTTCCCTTCTGCGAAGCCGAGATTTCATCGGAGGTTTTTCCCTCTTATCCTTCCCCTTATTTGGGGGAAGAGTTCTGCTGCTTAATGGTTTTTTTGTTGTGCTTGTGGCCCTAGTTGTGCTTAAACTGTTGTGGTTTTTAACCCTTCTATGCTGCTGGCTAAGACGTTGAGTTTGTCGATCAGAAAGGTCGGCAGTTCGGTGGTTCGAATCCCTAGCGCTGTGTAACGGAGTGAGCTCCCGTTGCTTGTCCCAGTTTCTGCCAACCTAGCAGTTCGAAAGCACATACAAATGCAAGTAGAAAAATAGGAACCACCTTTGGTGGGAAGGTAACAGTGTTCCATGCGCCTTTGGCATTTAGTCATGCCAGCCACATGACCACAGAGACGTCTTCGGACAGCGCTGGCACTTTGGCTTTGAAACAGAGATGAGCACCGCCCCCTAGAGTCGGGAACGACTAGCACATATGTGCCAGGGGAAAACTTTACCTTTACCTTATGCTGCCTGGAGTCACTTTTGTGAGATGGGAGGTGATGTGATTTAAATAGTTATTTGTTTTAAACACTTATACAGCCACCCATCTTTCAATCAATTCCGGGCAGCTCCCAATCGAAGTAGATAAATAAATAACTGATATGAAGGAGAAGACACAGCTATGGAATCAAGATATAATGCTCTTCCTATCTCTAGTTATGATCACCCTTCCTTTTAATCTAGGCAGGAGAAACACTAGATACAAAGGTGTGGCTAAACCAGGGTTCTCCAAACTTGGCAACTTTAAGTCCTGTAGACTTCAACTCCCAGAATTCCCCAGATGTGCCAAAGTCTTAAAGTTTAAACCAACCATTGCCAAGTTATGTCAGGAGCCAAGCTTGATTGAGTAGCTCCTACTTCTTGGACTTCTTGAGAAGAACCGAGAAGGCAGGACAGATTCTGCTTGTCAACGAGGGCCCGAAGACCTACCTTGACTCATGGTCTTTGCGTAGCCAGCCGCAGAAGACATGGCCTGCCCCAGAGCTTGATTGGAACCCAATGGCTGCGCACTGGGTGCAGCCCCTCGTGGCTTCGGTTTTGAGTCTTTACCGGGTTTATTCCAGATCGCAACCTCTCCGAGCTGTAAGGAAGCGCCCAGCCTCTGGGCTATGTCCACCATCTGACCACGTAAGAGTAAAAGAAGAAGGAAAATTCAATGCCTGGTCAAATCTGGCCGCTGTTCTGACCGAGGCTTCCCAAGAGCCTGAAGCAAACTCCTTGTCTCGACAAAACCCCCTTTTATTAATTGTCTGTGAATTCTGCTCATTGACATCCAGCAAAGTCTTTCAAGGGAGGATTTACAGTCACAGACCTTATCTGGCTTGGAGAGCTGCCAGGCCGATCTCTGCAAAACTTGGCAAGGAGTCTCGGAGAGTCATGAACCAATTAAGCGAAGTAATTGTCTCCTGCAAACTCCACTCCCCTTTCACTCCTCTTTTATTTCCTCTGAGAGTGGCCATTCATTGTCCACCTGTGGCCTTACTCCCATCTGGGAGGGGCCATTCATTGTCCACCTGTGGCCATACTTCCAAGTCGACCCCTGTTCTTTAGCTGTTCCCTTCGTCTGACAACTCTGTGCATGCGCACACTGGGAACAGGCTCCAGCTGTTCTTCTGCCCCACTGATGTCTGACTCTGAAGGCAGCTGATAACTGGCATACAGCTCTGGCCCCCTCTCTGCCTCCGACACAGAGCCCTCATCAGAGCCTTCCCCAGACTCCAGGACTGGCCCATCTTCCTCCCCAACCTCCTCACTGTCCGAATGTACTGCCAGTTCCACTAGCTGCTGGCAGGCCACAACCGTGGCAGATTTTACCGGAGTCCTGCGCCAATTTTTGCCTTCACTGAAGGAAATAAGAGAACCACGAGAGATGCTTATATATCCATTCAGAAAAAGGTCTCAATTTATCGGCAGTTGCCAGAAGCCGTTTTAATATTTGAGAGGGACACAAATTGAGTCCTCTGACATTTAATAAGGTACAGGTTTAAGACGCCCACTCTCAGTAACAGAGGTATCTTCTCTAACAGAAGACCTCTGATGTAAGTCAGCCACTCCGCTCCCCTGCTGTGGAAGTTCCCATTAGTAGTTTGCAATCAACATACCTCGGGATCAAAATCCAGCGTGCTCCCTTTTAATGCATTAACCTTTCTTTGCATCTCATAGTATTGGGCAACAGCTTCCTTCTTATCACCTTGATTGTATAGCAGGATTGCGTAATTCAGACTGATGAGTGGGTTGCTCCTGTAAGAAGAAACACAGTTTTAACCTTGAAATAACAAACCTCGGGTTTATTTGGCCAGTCACTAGCAAAAGTAGACAAATGTGACCAACTGCGTTGTAGTCCCCAAATTCTTTCACACAGCAAGTATTACAGAGGCTTGATTTAAGGCCGTGGATCAGAATACGGATAGGAAGAGAGAGAATAGTAAAATAACAAGAGTTGGAAGGGACCCTTGAGGTTTTCTAGTCTAACCCCGTTTGTTCTGACCCAGGCTTCCTTAAAAAGCAAGAAGCAGAGTCTTGGTCCCATTAAAACCCCTCTGATTTACACGACTGTGAATTCCTTTCATTCACCATCAGCAAGGCTTGGCAAACAGTCTTTCAGAGGAATGTTTATGAACACCAACCTTATCTCATTTGGAGAGCTGCCAGATAACTAGTTTCCAAACGCAGGCAAGGCAGCACTTGGCACAGAGTCTCTTATAGTCACAAACAGAACTTTTCATTCTTGAATTGACCGAATGAATGAATTGTTTCCTGCGAAAGCTCCCTCCCCATTTGCTCCTCTTTTGTTTCCTATAGGAAGGGCCAATCACCTCCAAGGTGTGGCTTTACTCCCAAGTCAACCCTGCTCTCTTAGTTGTTCTTGTCTTCTGGCAGCTCTGAGCATGCGCACACTGGGAACAGGCTCCAGCTGTCCCTCTGCCTCACTGCTGTCTAGCTCCCTCTCTGCCTCCGACGCAGAGCCCTCGTCTGAGCTTCCCTCAGCCCCCCAGGACTGGCCCATGTTCCTCCCCAACTTCCTCACTGTCCGACTCTGCTGCCACCGGTGGGCCACAACACGGGTCAAGTAAGAGACGTTATACCATTCCAGACAAGTGGCTGTCCAGTCTCTTCTTAAAAAACCTTCAGTGATGGAGCATCCACCACTCTTGAAGGCAACCAGCTCCACTGATTAATTGTTCTCACTGTCAGGAAATTGAGCTCAGAAGATGCCCTCCCTAACATTAAGTAAATAGAGAAGACGTACGTGTCCAGCGACAAAGCTTTCTGATAGGCTAGCCTCGCATTGTCAAGATCTTCAAGATTTCTCAAGGCAACTAAAATAAGGAAAGAAAGGGGGGAAAAAAACAGAAGGGCTTATTATTTTCCTAATACGGAAGAGTATTGAATTATATTTTACCGGCGAACCAATGACACTTTCAATTTAAAGAATGAACCTCGTCCTGACTCGTAACGGTGAAATGATCTTAGCATAATTGTCTTAAGAAGATCATTAATAAGAACTGTATGTCTAAAATATTATTATCGATGCATGATTGTGGCAAAGAAGATGTTTCTGGAGGCCAGGAATCAGAAATTTAAGTAAGGAGGCACGGAGGGCAGGTGCAGCATGGATACTGATACTGACCTAGGTTTCCCCAAAAATCAGGAGGCAGATTCCTGGTCCCGAAAAAAACCCTTTCATTAAACAAAGGTGAATTCCTCTCATTCACATTCAACCAAAGCCTGGTAAACAGTCTTTCAAAGGAATATTTATGACTACAGACTTTATCTAGCTTGGAAAGCTGCCATGTAAGTATTTTCCAAATGAGGTGCAGTGCAAGGAAAGATTGAGCACAGAGTATCTGAGATTGAGATCTGATTCAATGAATGAACAAATTGTTTCCTGCAAAAGCCCACTCCCCTTTCGCTCCTCTTTTATGTCCTATGGGAGGGGCCAATTTTAGTATTTAGTATTTTAGTATTTTATTAATACTAATCACCTTCCACCTGTGGCTTTACTCCCAAGTCTACTGTGATTTCTGAGCTGTTCTTTTCTTCTGGCAGCTCTGCGCATGGGAACAAGCTCCAGCTGTTCCTCTGCCTCACTGCTGTCTCGCTCCAGAGGCAGCTGATCACTGCCAGAAGGCCCTGGCCCCCTCTCTGCCACTGACACAGAGCCCTCATCCGAGCCTTCCCCAGCCTCCAGGACTGGCCCAGGCTCCTCCCCAACCACCTCCTCCCTGTCCAAATCTGCTGCCAGTTCCACAGGCCACTGGTGGGCCACAACAGATACCTGCTAACAACATATAAAGTTCTGCCAGTTTTGGCTGGAGATGGAGAGCTGCGCTGATGAAGTAGAAGGCGGAGGCGTATTGGTGCATTGTCAGGTGGACCAGTCCGAGGTTGTACAGGGTCTTCCAATTAAAGGGTGCGAGGTAGTTGGCCCGTTTCAGGCAGCTGATGGCCTGTGGAAGAACATGGTTTGGTCAGGATTACCCATTAGTCTCCGGACCCGCTTCAAGGTGCTGGTCGCTACCTATAAAGCCCTACATGGCATCGGACCTGGGTACCTGAGAGACCGCCTCCTGCCGATCACCTCCCATAGACCGATCAGATCTCACAGGTTAGGTCTCCTCTGGATTCCATCTGCCAGCCAATGTCGGCTGGCGACTCCCCGGGGGAGAGCCTTCTCTGTTGCAGCTCCAGCCCTCTAGAAACGACCTCCCCACGGAGATCCGGACCCTTACTACCCTCCCAGCCTTCCGCAAAGCCGTTAAGTCCTGGCTGCTCCAGCAGGCCGGGGGGTGGGGGGGGGCTGTGAAACATCCAGCCCCGCGGAAATTGTGAATGTTGCAGTTTTGTTTTTAAAGTGTTGTCTTGGTCTAGTCTTCCCCCTTCCCTTGTCTATTGTGAGCCGCCCGGAGTCCTTCGGGAGTGGGCGGCATACAAGACAAATAAACACAATTACAATAAATACAGGAGGGGAGAATCCCTGGATGTCCCCCAAGGCCACCTACTGGGCCTTGGCTGCCTCTTCAACACAACACGGTCCTTCTCCAAAAGAAATCCTACTCTTCACTTGCAAACCGTGGCTAAGGTGAAGAGAACGAGATGTAATTCAATCTACTCTGATTGATCCATCCACTGAGAGACAGTTTGGTGTCTTGGTTAAGGTGCTAGACTAGAAACCAGGAGACTGTGAGTTCTAGTCCCGCCTTAAGCATGAAAGCCAGTTTGGATGAATTTGGGGCAATCACCAGGGGACGGTGTGTTCTAGTCCCACCTTAAGCCTGAAAGGCAGCTGTGTGACTTGGGGCCAACCACCAGGAGACGGTGAGTTCTAGTCCCACCTTAAGCCTGAAAGGCAGCTGGGTGACTTGGGGCCAATCACCAGGAGACAGTGAGTTCTAGTCCTGCCGTATCCATGAAAACCTGCTTCCCCCTTAAGAATCCCATCAGCGCCGAGAGTAAATCCAGGGGCATACAGAGGTACATGAGTGCCATGGAAGAAACACATCCCTTTTTGTCTTGAGCTGAACTGGAGAAGGGAAAAGGACAATTTCCCTTGCTTTTCCTCTTCCCCAGTTCCAGGGTGCTCCCAACCCCAGCAACAGGGCAATCTGTGGATCGGGGTTTGGGTGGAACAGCAGAAGCTCCAAAGGTGTGATATGCAGACCAGAGTTCATTCATGGTCATTTATTTTATTTTATTTTTTGCTAGAAAAGAGCCCCGTTGAATGTGGCCATGCAGCTAAATAGTTCAGTTTTTTTTAAAAAGGGAAGGAAAGAGGTGTCACAGTTAATTGCTTAGCGGGGGAAATGAATCCTCTTGCAACGGGGATGTTCCTCGCCTGGAGCAGCTGCATAATCAAACGGTGCCTGTGCCCCTCTGAGGCGGATGGCCCCAAGCCCTCAAGAACGAGGTTGGGGGGGAGGGGGCTTCGGTGACGGAGAGGCTCTGGCGCCTGATCGAGTCTTCGCAAATCCTTCAAATCAGGAGACTCTGGAGAGAAGACGCCAGAGGCAGAAGGCACGGGGAGAGGGAGAAACAGCAGGGGTCCCTTCCTTCTTGATTCTTATTTTCTCCAAGTGTCGGGGCGAGCAAGATATTCCCTCCTCCCCACTCTCTTCCTCTGTGTGTCTGTGTGTGTGTGAAGCCCCCCCCCCCCTTCCCCTCAGCCAGAGGCCTTGAAAGGAAAGCAATGCACCAGAAAATAAATTGGGTGAAGAAAGGGCACCCAATTTCCCCACGTCTAAGGAGTCCAGTCGCAAGAGAAAAACAGGCAGGTAGTCCTCGACTTACAACCATTCGTTGAGCCACTGTTAGAAGTCACAACGGTGTTGGGAAAAAAGGGGGCTTACGACCAGTCCTCACACTTAACGACTGTCACAGCGTCGACATGGTCACGCGATCGGCATTCGCTTGGCTGCTTGGTTGTTGTTATTTAGGACGGTAGCAGCATCCTGGGGGTCAACATTTGAGCAACCTTCCCAGAGAGCTTTTGGCAAGCAGGGCCAATGAAGGAAGCTGGATTCACTTAGCAACTGCAGGGATTCACTTAACAATCATGGCATGGTGGCGCAGTGGTTAGAATGCAGTGTTGCAGGCTAATTCTGCTCACTGGCAGCAGTTCGATCCTGACTGGCTCAAGAGTGATTCAGCCTTCCATCCTTCCAAGGTGGGTAAAACGAGGACCCAGATTGTTGGGGGCAAATAAACTGACTCTGTAAACCGCTTAGAGAGGGCTGTAAAAGCACTGTGAAGCGGCATATAGGTCTAAGTGTTCTTCCTTCCTTCCTTCCTTCCTTCCTTCCTTCCTTCCTTCCTTCCTTCCTTCCTTCCTTCCTTCCTTCCTTCCTTCCTTCCTTCCTTCCTTCCTCCCTCCCTCCCTCCCTCCCTCCCTCTCTTTCCTTCCCTTCCCATGGTTAGAATGCAGCATTGCAGGCTAACTCTGTCCACTGCCAGCAGTTTGATCCTGACCGGCTCAAGGTTGACTCAGCCTTCCATCTGTAAGGCACTGTGAGGCGGTATATAAGTCTCAGTGCTTTGCTATTACTTCGCTATTAAAGGTGTAAAATTAAGCACGACTCCCTTAACTGCCTGGCTTAGCAATGGAAATTCTGTCCCCAATCGCGGTCGTAAGTCAAGGACTACTTATATACACCTCCCGGCCACAGAGGAGAGAGAGGCAAGCGGGAAACGGGAGGGAGAGAATTTCTGTTCTTCCTCCTATCGAAACATGCAGGGAGGGGACAAGTAACAGGAAGGCAAGACGCTCACCGCCACGTATTTCTTTTTGCCAAAGAAGCACATCCCGATGTTGTTCCAGAGCAGGGGGCTCTCGGGAACGGTAGAAGCCGCGATCCGGTACTTGCTGAGAGCCATATCGTAGTCCCCGTGGGTTTGCATCATACTGCCAGCTGCCAAAATGGCCTTTGAAAGACAAGAAGCCCCAATGAAGATGGCCAGCAAAGGAAACCTTGAGCAGACTAAGAGAGTTGGAAGGGACCTTGTAGGTCATCTAGTCCTAGTAACAATCCAATCCCAATTTGTTAGTTATTGCCACAGTTCACTCCGTTCCTCTGGTTGGGAGACCTCCAGAAGGATTCTTTTTTTCCTTTGGAGGATCTGTGGGATTTCGGCTGGGTGGGCGGTCTTCTCCGCGGTGGCCCCATTAGCTCTGCTATTGAATTGGGGTATTGGGAAGGACTATAGGTCTGCAAATTAAGGTAAAGATAAAGGTTCCCCTTACACATATCTGCTACTTGTTCCCAACTCCAGGGGGCGGTGTTCATCTCCATTTCAAAGTCAAAGAGCCAGAGCTGTCCGAAGACGTCTCCGTGGTCATGTGGCCGGCATGACTCAATGCTGAAGGCGCACGGAACGGTATTCCCTTCCCACCCAAAGGTGGTTCCTACTTTTCTGCTTGCATTTTTTACCTGCTTTCGAACTGCTAGGTCGTCAGAAGCCGGGACAAGTTAACGGGAGCTCATTCCGTTATGCGGCGCTAGGGATTCGAACCGCCGACCTTTCTGATCGACGAGCTCAGCATCTTAGCCACTGAGCCACTGCGTCCCACAAAATTATGCATATACCCACATATATTATATGCGTTTACCACCCTCTCATTCTGGCCCTTTCGTTTTTCCTGCAAGCCTCAACTATCCCATTCTTGCTGTATCCAACCTACTTCTCCATTGCTGCTAAGATACTCAGCTCTGATTTTCCATGTAACAAAGGGGAGAGAAACCCATTTCACACCTTGCCGTTTTTCTGCTAATTTCAAAAAAAATAAAAATAAAATAAAACATTCATCACTCTGAATGTTTTTACCCTCATTTGCACACGTTAATATTTCTCTGGTTTCCAATTTTTTTGTAAATAGCCTAGCAAGATAAATTAATGGACTTGTCATGTATGCATAACGGGCAGTTATTCATTCTCTAACCTCTAACAACCCATCGCATTTGTACATTTCATCGTAAATACATTAAACCAACAAGGGGATATATGATATCTTAATTCCGTCTTAGCATCAAGCCATTTGTTAAGCAATCCATGCATTTTCGGGCCTCCTTTCCTTCCGCCTTGGACTATTCCTCGGTGCACTCAACAAATAACTTTATGCAGGTACAAAAACACTCATAACTTGAGCTTGTCTACTTACTCTCCAACTTACCTTATAGTTGCAGGGATCGAGGGTAAGAGCATTTCCAAGGTATTCAAAGGCCTTCTGATAAATCTCAAGCTAAGAAAAGAATAAAAATGTGTAAAGGACTTGACATATTTATCCCTGTGGATTATTCTACTGTCACTGCATCTGGAGAGAGGCATTCTGTTCTGACCCAGCCTTAAACAGAACCACGAAACAGACTCGTCCCGAAAACCCCCCCTTTATTTATCTACCCTGAATTAATGGCATTCACACACTAAAAAGTCCAGGCAATAATCCTTCAAAGGGTTAACTGCAGTAAGAGACCTTATCGGTTCTTTGGGATACTTGCTAGGCCGGGGGCATCCAGCCGCAAAGCTGTAAATTAAGTTCTGGCAAGCAGTCTCTGAGGCAGGAAACATGATAAGCAAATCTTGTGAAAGAAATCCCAACTGTTGTCTTCTACGACCACCACTCCCCTTTCCTTCTATTTATTCCCCAGCCAGGAAGGAGCCATTCAGCATCCATGTGTGCCCGTGGCATGACAAAACCGCGCTCGACTAAAGCGCGCCCGATTAAACCGCGTCGCTGACGTCATCAACAGGGCGACAACAGCGAGCGCGGAGAAAGAAGGGCGCTTTAAATAGCGCTTTGAAAGCAAGCCGATTCAAGTTAAGGTAAGGGTTAGGTTTAGGGTTAGGTTAAGGGTTAGGGTTAGGTTTAGGGTTAGGTTAAGGGTTAGGATTAGGTTTAGGGTTAGGTTAAGGGTTAGGTTTAGGGTTAGGTTTAGGGGGGGTTAGGTTTAGGTTTAGGGGTTAATTTTAGGTTTAGCGTTTACAGCGTGCTTCTGTCTCCGCGCTGTTGTCGCCCTGTGATGACATCAGCTACGCGGTTTCGTCGAGCGCCCTTCAGTCGAGCGCGGTTTTGTGGTGGAACCATGTGTGCCTTGTTTCCCAAGTCGGCTCCTTATCCTCCGTTGTTCACCTCTCCTAACTGTGCATGCGCAAATCTGGAACAGGCTCCCGGCTGTTCTTCCTCCCCGCTTATCTCCAACTCCGATGGCAGCTGGGAAATGTTGGACGGCCCTGGCTCTATCTCTGCTTCTGACACAGAGCACTCATCAGAGCCTTCCCCAGACTCCAGGACTGGCCTAAGTTCCTCCCCAAACTCCTCATCGTCCGAGTCTGTGCCAGCTCTGGTGGCAGCTGGGGGGCCACAACACATCCCTACATATTATATTTTGGGCTTAAGAGGAAAGAGGGAGAGTCTTCAGTTTACAAGTCAGATGTGAGGTGGAGGGGGCAACACAGTGGAGGTTTACCTTCAATGCAAAGAAGGAAAAACATCTACTGCCAACTACAGGTAGTCCTCAACTTACAACAGTTCATTCAGTGACTGTTCAAAGTTGCAACAACACTGAAGAAAGGGACTTACGACTGTTTTTCACCCTTGGAGACCCTTGTAGCGTCTCCAAGGTCATGAGATCAAAATTCAGATGTTGGCAATGGACTCATATTTATGACGGCCGCGGAGCCGTTGGGTCATGCGACCCCCTTTTACGACCTTCCGACGAAGCAAAGTTCACAGGGGAGCCAGATTCGCTTAACAACCATGTGACTAACTTAACAACTGCAGTGATTCACTTAACAACTGTGGGAAAGTGGTAAAATGAGGCAAAATTCACCTTACAACTGTCTGGCTTAGCAGCAGAAATTCTGGGCTCATTTGTGGTCTTAAGCCGAAGGCTATAAGTACCTACAAGGTCCTTCCTACTCAGTTTTCTATACTATTCTACTATACTATTCCAATGAATGAATTACCAAATTTTCATACCTCGAGGTAAAGCAAGCCCAGAATTGTAAGCAGCTCTGTGTTTTCAGGAGAGAATCTGAAAAACGCAGAAATACAGATTGCAGGGTTTTAAAGTGTCTATTGCCATCATTAAATCCAAACCCTCATTCATTCTTCTGCAGGGGAAGGAAGGAAAGTGACCCAAAATATCAGAGTACTTGAGGGATATCAATGTTTTCTATGCCGATGGTTTAAAGAACACCCCCTTTTTAATGGCAACCGATAATGAGCCAGTCAAAATAGGCCTGCCTGCAGGTGAAAGCCAATTTAATTGGCTTTGGATTAAGAGGTTTACGGGCTTACCCACCCATGAGCGTGCCAGAGATTGTGCTGGGCTTTGCTCTAGGATGGCAGATGGAGGAGGCTGTTGTCCAAAATTGGGAGGGGGGAGGAGGACGTCTTTCATAATCTTCCCAAATTCAAGAAAGTCAAGCGCCTTCCCGTCCTCCAGGAAATCCCTTTTGCCTCACATTTAATTTCAAGATCCCTGGTTCTAGGCTGAGTGGATTCAGGATTTAAAAAAAAAACCCAACCCGTCTCCTCTCCTTTTCTCTCAACTGAGATATTGCGTTGGAAGGGGAAAAGAAAAAAGTTGGCTTTGATGTCATTCTTCGACACTTCCCATCTTTAGCGTGCAATTTTTTGATGAAAATCCAATCCCAATTTGTTAGTTATTGCCACAGTTCACTCTATTCGTCTGGTTGGGAGACCTCCAGAAGGATTCTTTTTTCTTCGGTGGGATCTGTGGGACTTGGGCTGGGTGGGCGGTCTTCTCCGTGGTGGCCCCCATTAGCTCTGTTATTGAATTGGGGTATTGGGAAGGACTATAGGTCTGCAAATTAAGGTAAAGTTAAAGGTTCCTCTTACACACTATAGGTCTGCAAATTAAGGTAAAGTTAAAGGTTCCTCTTACACACTATAGGTCTGCAAATTAAGGTAAAGTTAAAGGTTCCTCTTACACATATCTGCTACTCGTTCCTGACTCCAGGGGGCAGTGATCATCTCCATTTCAAAGCCGAAGAGCCAGCGCTGTCCGAAGACGTCTCCGTGGTCATTTGGCCGGCATGACTCAATGCCGAAGGCGCACGGAACGCTGTTCCCTTCCCACCAAAAGGTGGTCCCTATTTTTATACTTGCATTTTTTACGTGCTTCGAACTGCTAGGTTGGCAGAAGCTGGGACAAGTCACGGGAGCTCACCCCATTATGCTAGGGATTCGAACTGCCAACGTTTCTGATTGACAAGCTCTTAGCGTCTTGGCCCCTGAGCCACCAGCGCCCCTTCTGCAAATTAAACGTGAGGCTCAAAGGATTTCCTGGAGGATGGGAAGGCTCCTGGCTTTCTTGAATTAATAAAAATAACAACACAGCCAAAAGGAAGCTCTTAACTGGAGCTGAACACTCATTGAAAAAGGACGTCTCTCCCTCTATCCCGTAGGAAGTAGAAACCGAGAAAATAGCTTACTCCACTGCTTTTTTATAGATTTCAATGGCTGCGTCTCGATCCCCCTCCATCAGGTGGATTCTCCCCAGTGTCATGTACGTCAGGTCATGTCGGTTGAGCTGCAAGGCGTTGTTCAGTTGATCTTTGGCCTGGATGCAAGCGAGAGGATGGATGGGCTTGGTTTCGTCACTGTGACCCTGAGCCAGTCCGAACATGGTGTTCTTATTCTGGCTTGAGCTGAAGGTCCCCACCCCCCCACAATCATGTCAAGCAGCTGCTTGGAGGCGAGAAAGAAGGAACGAAATACATCAAATATATCTTCTGGTCCAGTGATGGTTTTTTGGCTCGCATGCCAAAAGCGTGGGGAGCGCAGTTGGGGGGGGGGGGGTCATGCGCGGGCATGCCACACCCATAATGCTATCCGCACGACCCCAGTGTGCATGCATGCACGACCAGCACTTCCCCCCATTTTTGACGTGCTTTCTTCTCCCTCCCCAAGCTCCAGAGGCTTTATAGGAGCCTGGGGAGGGCTAAAACAGCCTCCCCACCCCCGGGAGGCTTCAGGAGCTTCCCTGAAGCTTCCGGAGTGCGAAAAACCAGCCCTATGGGCAAACCGGAAGTTTGGGAATGTACTTCCAGTTTGTCTGTAGGGCCGTTTTTCGTCCTCCGGAGCCTTCAGGGAAGCCTGAAGGTCCCTGAAGGCTCCGGAGGGCTAAAACCGGCCCCATGAGCAAACCGGAAGTACGTTCCCGAATTTTCGGTTCGCCCATAGGGCTGGTTTTTCGCGCTCTGGAGGCTTCAAGAAAGCCTCAGGAGAGCGAAAAATGGGCTGAAAAGAAGGCTGAAATCAGCTGGCCAACGCGGGCATGTGCGCTGGCCAGCTGACAGGGCAACAACTCGCGTGCCCTGACAAATGGCTCTAGGTGCCACCTGAGACACGCGTGCCATAATTTCACCATCACGGTTCTAGTCCCAACCCTTTGCTCAAGGGAAGAGTCTTGGTGGCTTAACCCCCCCCCCCCCAATCCTCCTGTAAAACTAATTAGGGGGTGACATAATGGCAGGGTTCCAATATCTCAGGGGTTTCCAAAAAGAAGAGAGGGTCAACCAATTCTCCAAAGCAACTGAGGGCAGGACAAAAAGCAACGGATGGAAACTAATCAAGGAGAGAAACAACCTAGAACAAAGGAAAAATTTCCTGAGAGTAAGAACAATTCAACAGTGAAACTACCATATTTTTCAAAGACACAGTTTTTCTCCCCCAAAAAGAGGGTGAAAAACTGGGTGTATCTTATACACTGAATACGGCATTTTGGCCTCCCGAAATCCTGCCCCGCGCATCCCTTTTTTCGCAAAAACGGATGTGCAGAAGGTTTGGGAGGCCTGCAAAGTGCTCTAGGGGGCTGGGGAGGGCAAAAGTGAGTGAAAAGGGACCTGTTTTTCACAAACGGGGGGGGGGTGTTTTTGCCCTCCCAAGCCCCCAAGAGCACCGCAGGCCTTCCAAACTCTCTGCACGCCCCATTTTTGGCAAAAAAAACCGGGCCCGTTTTAATAAACGGGCTGAGACTAGAGCTGCAGCGAATGTGAGGAAGAGACAAAAGATCCCAGCAGGGTTTTATAGGTCATCCTGCCCAAAAGTGCTGACGCCAGCATGAACTTCAGAATTGATGAAGGGCACGGAGACAACGCGGTTTCTTCCTGCTAAAAACCCTCCCCCATGGAAAGGCATCGATTGGAAAGCCTTCTTTGCCTCTCCCCCAGACCCAGCTGGTGGGAAGGATGGAAAAGGTTGCCAGTTTTGA
The DNA here is from genome assembly GCF_051295495.1 of Thamnophis sirtalis. Lineage (NCBI taxonomy): Eukaryota > Metazoa > Chordata > Lepidosauria > Squamata > Natricidae > Thamnophis > Thamnophis sirtalis. The sequence goes on from NW_028261382.1 coordinate 5,372,369, forward strand.
TATTCCTCCCCCAGGCCCATTTAAAAAACAGGGAGAGGGGGTTGGGGAGGGAGAGAGGGAGAAAGATGGAGACAGGGAAAGGGGGGAGAGAGAGACAGAGAGAGAGAGACAGAGACAGACAGACAGAGAGAGAGGTGCAGACACAGAGACAGGGAGACAGAGACAGAGAGGGGGGAGAGAGAGACAGAGACAGAGAGGGGGGAGAAAGACAGAGAGAGCAAGAGATAGAGAGACACAGAGAGGGGGGAGAGCGAGAGACAGAGAGAGTGAGACAGCAAGAGACACAGAAAGAGAGGGAGACGGAGACAGAGAGAGGGGGAGAGAGAGACAAAGAGACAGACAGAGGGAGAGACAGAGAGGGAGACAGAGAGAGACAGAGAGGGGGAAGAGAGAGACAGAGAGACACAGAGTGAGGAGAGAAAGCGAGAGACAGAGAGAGCAAGAGAGAGGGAGGGAGACAGAGAGAGAGAGATACAGAGAGAGGGAGAGGGGACAGAGAGAGAGAGACAGAGAGGGGGGAGAGAGAGACAGAGAGACACAGAGTGAGAAGAGAAAGCGAGAGACAGAGAGAGCAAGAGAGAGGGAGGGAGACAGAGAGACAGACAGAGAGATACAGAGAGAGGGAGAGGGGACAGAGAGAGAGAGACAGAAAGGGGGGAGAGAGAGATAGAGACACAAAGAGGGGGGAGAGACAGAGAGCGAGAGACAGAGAGAGCAAGAGAGAGGGAGGGAAGGAGACAGAGAGACAGAGAGAGGGAGAGGGAGAGAAAGGCTTATCGTATTCCTTTTCTTTTCTTAAAAAGGGATGCCTTTATGTAACACAGCATATTTGTTACTAAAAGGTATAAATAGCACAGCCCTCTGTAGACTTCATTATATTTGATGGGCTTGGTGTGTTAGCATAAGAGGGACACAGGAAACTCCTCAGCCTGACAGCAAAATACACAAGAAAGCTTCCCTTTTAAAGGGTAAACATCACCCCAGAGGGAAGGGAGGGAGCGCGGTTTTTCCCCCCATGGCTTGAGTGACGCAAGCCAAGAATTCTCTCTTAATAAAATCTTGGCTTGGTCTTGGCAGGTTCTGACCCGGGAACTGCAACGTTACTGGAAGAATCAAACCTCGGTACGAGGACCAGGGAGCATCATTAACACCCAAAGGCCTGAATTGGGAAGAGACGGGAGAATCGGGCTCTTAAGAAGCTTCAAGATGGCATAAGTCTCACTTGGAGGTTCTCTTTCGCAGGGCAGCTTAAAGGCAAGGGTGAAATCCTCCCGGTTCGGCCAAACCGATAGGGACAATTGTCCTCGGTTCTGTGAACTGGTAGTAAAAAACAAAAAAAGCTTCCGAAGATCGTGGGACTCACAGCTGATTCTCCATCCCCCACACACACTTTTTAAAGCATTTTTTTGTCTGAACTGGCAGGGAAAAAATGCCTCAAAAATAGCTGAAAGTGGAAAAAAAAGTTGGTCACGCCCACCCAGTCACATGACACACACACCCTCCAACCAAGCCACGCCCACAGAACCGGTGGTGGTGGTGGTGGTGAAATTAGATTCCGCCACTGCTCACTAATTCATCCGAGGGGGTATTATTTTGTTTCCAGTGTTGGGCAAATGCTATTCTAGCTGTAGTTAGCAGATGTGTTAATATGTACTTAATTTTCTTTGTATATTTCCCTTTGATTATTCCCAGTAGAAAGATTTCGGGTTTGTATTTTATCTGTTCTCCTGTAATTTCTTGCGCCCATTTCCAAATTTTTGTCCAATATATTTTTGTGTTTCCGGGCAGGTCCACCGTATGTGATAATAGGTCCCTTGTACTTTTTTACACTTCCAGCAGGTCGGCTTCATGTTTGGGTACATTTTGGCCGATCTTGTTGGCGATAAATGCCAACGATAAAACCTTTTTGTATATATTTTCTTTTAGTGCTGCTGATCGTGTTAGTTTATAATTTGTGTTCCAAATTCTTTCCCAATCCACTAGATCTATGTTGTAACCAAAGTTTGTGGCCCACGCTGTCATGCAACCTTTAACTTTTTCTTCTTCTAATGTTACTTCTAATAAATATTTGTAAATGTTCGTTATGAATCTATTTTCCGGACGAATTAGTGATAAAAAAAAAACTTTGGATTGTGCAGAGATGGACAAATTAACACTGAAATTAAAAGATAAAGAAGAGTCGGAATATTATGAAACTTGGAACAATTAGTACAAAGTTTAGCATTAGTGCTGCAAAACAAGAATAAAATTAATTAAGCCAAAAAACAATATATATATATAAATATATATAGAACTGTGTATAAAGGTGTGTAAATATAGAAGTGAAATATTATATACATGTACAGGTATGATGACATAACAATGTTGATGTAATGACTGTAAGATGTTGTAGAAGGGAAAAAATAATAATAAAAAAATCTGCTAATAGATTCTGCCACTGCTTAAAGGCATGAAGTGATGAAAGGCAGAGTCCGGCTTTTTAAGCCGCTTGGGATTTTGGAGGATTTCTGCAAAGCTGGGACTTTGAGCCATTATGAATTGCCTGGCGTATGCTCTGTTTCTCTGAAAATAAGACCTCCCTGGATAATAAGCCCAATCGGGCTCTTGAGCGCATGAGCTAAAAAGGGGGTCTTCAAACTTGGGAACTTTAAGACTTGTGGACTTCAATTCCCAGAATTCTCCAGCCAGCATAGCTGGCTGGAGAATTCTGGGAGTTGAAGTCCACAAGTCTTAAAGTTCCCAAGTTTGAAGACCCCCCTTCAATTCTGGGAGTTGAAGTCCACAAGTCTTAAAGTTCCCAAGTTTGGGGACCCCCCTTCAATTCTGGAAGCTGAAGTCCACAAGTCTTAAAGTTCCCAGGTTTAGAGACCCCACCCCTTCAATTCTGGAAGTTGAAGTCGACAAGTCTTAAAGTTCCCAAGTTTGGGGACCCCTGTGCTAAAATAAGACCTCCCCTCAAAATGAGACCTCTCTGAAAACATTGCAACACAGCAGCAGACATGAGGTGACCACGCTCACCGTCCGTCTCAACCTCAAAAATAATAAGACCTCCCCAAAAATAAGGCCCAAGGGCTTATTTCGAGGATCAAAAGAAAATAAGAGCCTGTCTTATTTTCAGGGAAACACAGGTAATATAGTTCTTAACGGGTGATTTTTACCTTGTGGAAATATTTCAGCTGCATGTAGCACACTCCCAGGTTATGGTAGATCTCCTGGTTATAAAAAGAAGGGAGGTTTACAAAGTGAGCGGAAACCATTTCTCGTTGTGTATCGCAAACTGCTGATTGTGAAGCTGGCAATCGACCACAAAATTCAAGCAAGCACACGCCTTGCAAATCACTGAAAACCCAGGAACGATTCAGTTTCAGCCAAACATGACCAAGACATTAAGATAAGCTTTTCCCAACCTGCTGCTCCCTTGAAAGACATCCTAGGTGAGAATTCTGGGCGTTGACATCCAACCTATCTGAAGGGCAGGAAGTTGGCAAAGATAGCCAAGACACAAATATAATGGAAAGGGCAACATAGTGAAGATTTAATCAAATAGGGTCCATTAAACCTTCTTCTGAGGCCAGCAGCCTCTATGGTACAGTGGCAGGGGTGAAATTCAGCAGGTTCTGACCAGTTCTGGAGAACCGGTAGCAGGAATTTTGAGTAGTTTGGAGAACCGGTAAATACCACCTCTGACTGGCCCCGCCCCCATCTATTCTCTGCCTCCCGAGTCCAAGCTGATCGGGAGGGATTGGAGATTTTGCAATATCCTTCCCCCAGGAGTGGGGAGGGAATGGGGATTTTGCAATATCCTTCCCCCAGGAATGGGGAGGGAATGGGGATTTTGCAGTATCCTTCCCCTGGAGTGGGGAGGGAATGGGGATTTTGCAGTATCCTTCCCCTGGAGTGGGGAGGGAATGAAGAATTTACAGTATCCTTCCCCTGGAGTGGAGAGAGAATGGAGAATTTACAGTATCCTTCCCTGGAGTGGGGAGAGAATGGAGAATTTACAGTATCCTTCCCCTGGAGTGGGGAGGGAATGGAGAATTTACAGTATCCTTCCCCTGGAGTGGGAAGGGAATGGAGATTTTGTAGTATCCTTTCCTGGAGTGGGGAGGGAATGGGGATTTTGCAGTATCCTTTCCTGGAGTGGGGAGAGAATGGAGAATTTACAGTATCCTTCCCCTGGAGTGGGGAGAGAATGGAGAATTTACAGTATCCTTCCCCTGGAGTGGGGAGAGATTGGAGAATTTACAGTATCCTTCCCCTGGAGTGGGGAGAGAATGGAGATTTTGCAATATCCTTCCCCTGAAGTGGGGAGGGAATGGGGATTTTGCAGTATCCTTTCCTGGAGTGGGGAGAGAATGGAGAATTTACAGTATCCTTCCCCTGGAGTGGGGAGGGAATGGGGATTTTGCAGTATCCTTTCCTGGAGTGGGGAGGGAATGGAGAATTTACAGTATCCTTCCCCTGGAGTGGGGAGGGAATGGGGATTTTGCAGTATCCTTTCCCGGAGTGGGGAGGGAATGGATAATTTACAGTATCCTTCCCCTGGAGTGGGGAGGGAATGGGGATTTTGCAGTATCCTTTCCTGGAGTGGGGAGGGAATGGAGAATTTACAGTATCCTTCCCCTGGAGTGGGGAGGGAATGGGGATTTTGCAGTATCCTTTCCTGGAGTGGGGAGGGAATGGAGAATTTACAGTATCCTTCCCCTGGAGTGGGGAGGGAATGGGGATTTTGCAGTATCCTTTCCTGGAGTGGGGAGGGAATGGAGAATTTACAGTATCCTTCCCCTGGAGTGAGGAGGGAATGGAGCCTGTTTTTTCAGGCCCATCGTAACTTTGAACGGTCGTTGAAACTGAAACGTTGTAAGTCGAGGACTACCTAACTTCTGGGGGGTACTGAAACTGCATTTTCTCCTGCAAGCCGCCCACCAGTTTCATCTGAGACATTTCTCCACCCGAGTCATGTTTTTAAGAAGTGGCTGCCACTCATTTAAAGGAGGAGGAAAAAAATGTGTATAAAAAGCAATTTGTCCCTATCCAATCCCGACAATCCTCTTTCGCAATAATAAGGAGAGCTTCTTCACACATACCCAGTCCTTCTCGTTGTGTTGAGCTGCGTCGTTGTAGACTTCAATGGCTGCTTTGTGCTTGCCCAGAAGGAACCTGCAACACATTCGTTCTTTTGTATTTTTTTCTTCTGCTTGTTTACTGGAGATTAAGGGTTTCTCAGAATGGGATCAAGGGAGCTTTGAAGAAGCCACACTTGTATTCTCAGACATAACAGAGCAGCCAAGAGCTGCCTGAAGACTTATATTCTTTTACCACCAGAAACGAGGGACATGGTGGCTCAGTGGCTAAGACACTGAACTGGTCAATCAGAAAGGTCGGCGGTTTGAATTCCTAGCGCCGCGTTAAGGGAGTGAGCTCCTGTGACTTGTCCCAGCTTCTGCCAACCCAGCAGTTCGAAAGCATGTAAAAAATGCAAGTAGAAAAATAGGAACCACCTTTGGTGGGAAGGGAACAGCGTTCCGTGCGCCTTTGGCATTGAGTCATGCTGGCCACATGACCACAGAGGCGTCTTCGGACAGCGCTGGCTCTTCAGCTTTGAAACGGAGATGAGCACCGCCCCCTAGAGTCGGCACGTATGTGCGAGGGGGAAACCTTCACCTTTAAGAGTAAGGGATGGGCTAGGTAGGGTACAAGATGTGTGCATGCTTTTATTATTGCTATGTTTTATATTATGACAACGTTGGTTTTTCATCAAACCAGAGACATCTGGAACACTGAGTTTGTGAAATCAGAACAAAGAAAGAAGCAGACAGATCCAGCTGTGCCTGAGGGGGTGGGATGAATGGTAACAAGTGGGATGAATAGGGACCACCTTTGGTGGGAAGAGAACAGCATTCTGTCTGCCTTCGGTGTTTAGTCATGCCGGCCACATGACCACGGAGACGTCTTCGGACAGTGTTGGCTTTGCCACACCACGTCCACAGAACCGGTTGTAAAAAATTTTAAAATCTCACCATTGCTTTGGGCCTACATGCTAAGAAGATGATGGTGCCCGTAGGGATGCCAATGCCACCGACACCTTCATGAGGAGTCCCATCCCACTCCGTATGACCTCTTAGATAAGGAAGAACAAAATTACACTTACAGGGAGCGAGCCACCTGCTTGAGGTTGTCGGCAGATCGAGGCCTGAGAATAGCACACGTCTGGAAAAACTCCAGAGATTCGTGGATTTTTCCTTCCAAGCGAAAGATCAAAGCTGGAAGCAACATTGCCACAGCACGTTAATCAGGAGGCTCCCGTATTCATATTTTAATATTAATACTTTAATTTATGCTAAGGCTTTACGGAACCATCCTGTCCTAAAGGGCATCCTAAAAATGTTTCAGAGCAGGGGTGAAATGCTACCGGTTAGGACGAATAGGCAGGAAAAATATGCTTTAAAAAGCCGGGGGGGAAAGCATCCAATGATCGCACGGATCAGCTGTAAGCCACACAATCGTTGGAAGCTTCCACCCCCCTTTTTAAAGTATTTTTTTCCTGTTTATTCGCTCGAACCGGCAGGAAAGAAATTCTTTAAGAAGTGGGGGGGAAAAGTTCAGCTGTGCCGTGCAATTGTGGGAATCTTTTCTTTCCACTTTTTAAAGATTTTTTTTACTGCCTATTCGCCCGAACTGGTGGTAAAAAAAAAATGCTTTAAAAATTAAACAAAGTTGGCCACGCCCACCCAGTCACATGACACACACCCCACACACCAAGCCATGCCGCCAAGCCACGCCCAGAGAACCGGTTGTAAAAATCTTTACATTTCACCACTGTTTCAGAAGTATGCATGAATGAACCAGAAGCTCAGGTATCCTTCTCTTGGTTATACTTCTGTTCCAAAATTACCCCTTCCCCAGAACTATTTTTAATTTTGAAAACACACTGAAGTTGCAGCAAATAAGCTAATGAGTAACGTATCGATTGCCCCAAAGCTGCCTGGAGGCGTGATCCAAGATTCTCTTAAGTCACTGGAGGTAAATTCATTTTTGAATTTTGAATTTTGAGTCTAGCCTTCACCAAACAACCAGCGAGACTTGTGCAAATATTCCGCTCTCTGGTTTTGCTATCAAACAGGAAGGGCTGGATTATTAAAGCACTGTAAGCTCTGATGGTCCCCATGGAGGTGGCCGTGTCTTCTTAAAAAGCACCTCAAGGCAGCTTGAAGCTTGTTTTAATCACGGAGTGGTTTTCCGCTTACCTTGAACGTAGACGGCGTATTCGCACATTCCTTGGGTTTCCTGCAGTTGCTCTTTTATGGCAATCTGAACCCCAAAAGGAAGAGAGATTCAAATCGTGAGCATTTTTTATTTTATTTTGCAGAAGAGGCAGAATGTCATCGACTGTCCGACTGACCTTTTACAATAGCCACTCAACCTTCAGTTACGGTAGGTGAGTCTTTTGGGGGAAGTTGGCACTGGAACTTAAAATGGGTGTCCTAAGAGTAAGAGAAGGGACGTGGTGGAACAGTGGCTAAGACGCTGAGCTTGTCGATCAGAAAGGCCGGCAGTTCGGCGGTTCGAATCCCTAGCGCCGCGTAACGGAGTGAGCTCCTGTGACTTGTCCCAGCTTCTGCCAACCTAGCAGTTCGAAAGCAGGTAAAAAATGCAAGTAGAAAAATAGGAACCACCTTTGGTGGGAAGATAACAGTGTTCCGTGCGCCTTTGGCAATGAGTCATGCCAGCCACACATGACCCCGGAGACGTCTTCAGACAGCGCTGGCTCTTTGGCTTTGAAACAGAGGTGAGCACCGCCCCCTAGAGTCAAGGGAACCTTTACCTTTAAGAGTAAGGGATGGGCTAGGTAGGGTACAGGATGTGTGCATGCTTTTATTATCGCTATGTTTTATATTATGACAATGTTGCCTTACATTTTTCATCAAACCAAAGACCATCTGGAACACTGAATTTGTGAAATCAGAACAAAGAAGGAAGCAGACAGATCCAGCTGTGCCTGAGGGGGTGGGATGAATGGTAACAAGTGATTTGATAGGATAGGGTGGGGTGGGGTGGGGTGGGTGGGACGAGACAGGCAGAGCAGAGCAGAACAAAACAGAACAGAACTGAATTCTTTACTGGGCTTTGTCTCCGGTATATAAGTGTACATATAAATAGCAAGTCATGGGTCATAGGTCATAAAATAATTACAATCATTAATCGTAAATTAGGAACAACTTGATAAATCACAAGTAACCAATAGGAGAGCAGGGAAGATGAGAAATAAGACAAGTGCTGTGGGAATTAAGTGTTCAGCACGAGTGATGGCCCGGGAGGGAAAAACTGATCTTTATGTCTAATGGTTTTGGCATGCAAGTGTTGTTAAGTAAAAACAGCCCTTTGTCAGGAAAAAGGCCATTCGAGTGAAACACAACTTACGCGTCACATATTTCTTCCCCTCTGCCGTGACAGGTTTCATACTGCCACACAACACTTTGCAACTTGATGCCAGATATCTCTGACAAAGTGCTGGCTAGGGAAGACTTATTCCCCCCTCTTCTCCCCCCCACACTGTGTGGCATTGCCCGCAGTTTTAAGAGTTATCCCAAAGAATGCCCCAATTGACTTCAGAAGATACTGGCTGGCAATCTTGGTTAGTGTTAGCCACACTAGTCAAGATTTTTTTTTTGGGGGGGGGGAATGGATTGTGCCAGAGGTGGGTTCCTCCCAGTTCGCACCTATTTGGTAGAACCGGTTCGTCAAATCTACCGAACCGGTTAGAAGAGGTTCCACCAGTGGACCCGGAAAGCAGGCCACACCTACAGAAGAGGTTCCAAATTTTTTTTGAAACCCACCACTGGTCCTTGAAGATGATTATTCTACACTATCATGCTCATATTTATAAAACTCAGTTCCTGTGTGAAAGGTAAGGATGAAGAAAGGAGGGGAAGCCAAATCCTGGTTTGGAGAGTCACGGAAAACGGGAATGAACGCCATCCTGGGAACAAAGACCTTTTTTCCTCTTCTCTGGTTGAGAACGGTTGTTTTAAGGTATGACATGTTCCTCTGTGGTTGGCGCTTCGCTCAGTTTTAACCGATGACTGCCTAGACCGGTGGTCACCATCCGGTGATCCACGGATCACTGGGGGTCCGTGAGAAAATTTTGGTGGTTTGCAGAAAAATTATTTGCAATTTTTATTTTGCACTAAATACTATTTATCTTTTTTTTTTTTAATCGTATTAGTGTTCCGCGGGATTTAAAATTATGAATTTAGTGGTCTCTGAGGTCCCAAACGTTGGTGACCCCTGGCCTAGACAACTCCCTGCGATCATCCTGGCAACCCTTTTGCCAGTAATATTGCGGCCCTTTCCTTCTTTCTAGGGCTGAGAAAGAGTGACTGGCTCAAAGCCTCCCACCCGTGCCTAAGGCAATGGGTAAGCCCAGGGGATTTAATCACGTCGCCAAACTCGTTCCTTACCTTACATGCGTCGTAATCTTTGCGCACGTAGTACAGGTGGATCAGCCAGTTTCTCTTCTCCAGAATGGGAAGGTCGGGCACTGCGGAAAAAACACGGGAAGAACAAATCTTTAGTGCAGGGTTTCTCAAACCTTAACAACTTTTAAGATGTTGGGATTTCCCAGCCAGCGATCTTAAAACCTGCCACGGTTGAGATTTAAATAAGTCACTCAGTAAGAAGCTGAGTTCAATGTAGAGATATTTTAGACTGTGATTGTCCAAAAGTTATACCACGTATGGTCTTTGGGAAGTCGGGGGGAGGGAAGGGAGGTGGGGATTTAGTGGGAGGGGGGAAATACAATATGTGTTAAATTCCATGATTGCATTTGTATACTGTGGCTTTTCAATGTTAGTGCGAAAATAGAACAAACCGAATATACTGGAAGGTAATAGAAATATACCGAAGGAAAGAGTCGAGTGAAAGAAGAAGGAGGGTGGAGAGGGTGAGAGAGAGGAGGAGGAGAAGGGAGGGAGGGAATGGATTAGAGGGAGTGATAGGGTTAGGGTTAGAAAGAAGGGGAGGGGAAGTAGGCGTAGAGGGGTGTGTGAGAAGGAAGAATGAAAGTTGGAGGGGGTTGAAAGAGGGTGTATGGTGGGCCAAGGTGGTATATTGGGTTTGTATTGTAGAGGGCATTTTCTATATAAGTGAGGGCCGTGTTTATTACTCAATGTTATATGCCCTGATTAAGCACAGTAAATATGTGATTGTATAGAATGAAAACATAATAAAATATATATATATGAGATTTAAATAAGTCACTGACTCAGGCTTCCAACCGGGGCGACATGAAGCAAAATTTGCTTTTCTTGCTCCAACGTGGCAGAAGGCGCCAGCAGGAGTCAGAGGCCGTGCTATGTAGGGGGAGAAGATTTTTGAAAGATTGGAGAGCCAGTGATGCTGAAGATGTCCTGATAGTCATGATAACCACTGCACTATTCCTATCAGATACAGACCAGATACATCTGTACATCCCCTCTTCTCAACCCCAGTGCCCTTCTAAAACCAGGCGAGGCATGCTGATTTTCCCAGGAGAGATGGGGAAACGGCCTTCCATGCCCGGGTTGTCATTGCGTGATTTTTGCCGTTTACAAAATCGTCGTCAAATGATTTTCTCTTATTTTTAACGACATGCAGGTTAACGCCAAATTTAGTTCTTATTCCGGTCCTGTCGCTTCACACTTTTTTTTTTTAAAGATGATAGCCGCTGGCTTGGAAATAGTGACTGGTTCCTGTTTAAAAAAAAAAACCCAACCAACCATATAAAGTCTTTTAGAGAGAATCACCGACACTTTAAAGCGGGGAACCGAACCGGAGTCAATTTCACTCCTCTTTTGAATTCTGTGGAGCATCAATCTGGTTATCGCTAGAAGGGAAGTGAGACTGAGATAGCATGACAAATCTTTTGCTCTTACCAGAGGTTGGTTTTTTTTGGGGGGGGGAAGGAGAGAGAGAGAGACAGAGAGAGATGGAGAGAAAGAGAGAGAGAAAGAAAGAAAGAGAGAGATGGAAGGAGAGGAAAGAGAGACGGAAAAAGAGAAAGAGGGAGAGAGATGGAGAGAGAGAGAGAAAGAGAGAGAGAGGAGAGAAAGAGAGAGGAGAGAGAGATGTGGAGAGAGAGAGAGAGAGTGAGAAGGAGAGAGAGAGGAGAGAGAGAGAAAGAGAGAAGGAGAAAGAGAGATGGAGAGGTAGAGACAAAGAGAGAGAGAAGGGGAGAGAGGAGAGAAAGAGAAAGAGAGAGGAGAGAGAGATGGAGAGAGAAAGAGAGAGAAGGAGAAAGAGAGATGGAGAGAGGTGGAGAGAAAGAGAGACAGAGAGAGAGGAAAGATAGAGAAAAAACGAGAAAGAGAGAGAGGAGAGAGAGGGAGGGAAAGGAGAGAGGGAGAGAAAGGAGAGAGAGAGAGAGAGAGAAAGAGAAAGAAAGAAAGAAAGAAAGAAAGAAAGAAAGAAAGAAAGAAAGAGAAGGAGAGCGTGTGGAACTCTAGCTCCCAATACTATCAATAGGCGAGAGAGCCCCCAGCAACTAACCCTGATCCGATATGGCTTTTTTTTTCAACCACCTCTATGTTGGCTTGGAAGTTTTTAAGAAGGCGCCGCCATTCACATCCAACCAACATGACTCGGGAGTGCGCCAAACTCATCCCTGCATCCGAGAGGTTGATGAGCCAAGGTAACCATAGCAACTCACAGGGAGGCCCCAAAAAAATGTGTGCAAGTGGATATGATGATAAAGGAGCTCAGCAGAAAACAAGAGGCGGGGGTGGGGGGGAAGAAGGGCTGCTGAGGCAGCAAATGCAGAGGTGGTGGGGAAGAACGTCGAGGCCAGGTGTTGGAAGCGGGCGGCTCGCGATGCAAAAACCTTTGCAGAGAAGAGGAGGAAGGTCGAGCTATTCCCCCAAAACCCCCGAGGACAGGTCAAGAAGCAACGGGGGGAAGCTTATCCAAGAGAGATCCAACCTAGAATTAAGGAGAAAGTCCCGTCAATAAGAACAAGGGGCTGCCCCAAAGAAGAGGGAGTCAAGCTATCCTCCAAAGCACCCAAAGGCAGAACAAGAAGCAATGAGTAGAAACCAATCAAGGAGCAAAGTCTGGAATTAAGGAGAAATTTCCCGACAGATAGGACAATTGATCAGTGGAACAGCTTCCCCCCCCCCCAGGAATCGCGGATGCTCCAACATTGGAGGTTTTCAATAAAAGATTGGACAAACACTTCCAGTGAAACAAATATGTCAACATATCCTTCGCTGCGTCCTTCTTCCTCAAGCCCGTTTCTGTCCTGCAGGCGGGCCAAGAAACGCATCGATAAATCCCTCTAAAGCGCAAAAAAAAATCTTGGCAGCCTCCAGCTTTAGCAGCTCCAAATATGGAACGTTTGCTTTCCTGGTTTCAGAGAAAGACAACTGTTGCGGCTTCTCCTGCTTTTTAGCTTTGCTTTGTTACGCTAAAAATGCGAGGAAAATTAAAAAAATAAAATAAAAACACGAACGTTTCCATTTTGTGCCCGCTTTTGAATCTTCTAGGTCAGTGGGACCCGTGCTTCAACTTCCGAAGAAGCCAAGAGGACTGCAGGAACAAGGAGAGAGATGACAGCAGCAGAGGTGCCACAGAAGGGGTCCTGGCACACGTTCAACCCAACCTGACGCTTCTGTGAATTGGTCTTACGCTGACAGCCAGGTGCCTTTTGATTCCCCTCAGCAAGGAACAAGGGAGAAGGAGAACATGCAGAGGTGGGTTCCTACCAGTTCGCACCAGTTCGGTAGAACCGGTTGGTCAAATCTACTGAACCGGTTAGAAGAGGTTCCACCAGAAATCAGGGCACACCTACAGAAAAGGTTCCAAAATTTTTTGAAACCCACCACTGACACACACACACACAGTCAGGCAGACTTACACAGAGAGAGAAAGAGAGAGAAAGAAAGAAAGAAAGAAAGAAAGAAAGAAAGAAAGAAAGAAAGAAAGAAAGAAAGAAGAAAGAAAAAGTGAGAGATGAAAGAAAAAAAGGAAAAAGGAACAGAGAGACAAAAGGAAGGAGAGAGAGAGGGAGAGAGAGAGAGAGAAAGAAAACATGGCTGGCAAGCCACTCCCACCAGGTCACTTGGCCGGCAAGCCACTCCCACAAAGGAGGCCACACCCACAGAGTAGGTTCGAACAATTTTTTGAAACCCACCACTGAGAACATGTCAATATGTCGGCTGCCATTTTCTTTGCAGACCATCATTTTAAAAACGCTGGAATAGTGCAACCACTTTTGGTTGCCACGACGTGTACACAAGTGAGCAGAACAGAGCAACAAAGCTGATTAAGGGACCAGAGGCTAAACCATACGAAGACTGATGGCAGGAATTGGATAGGTTCTCTTTTCAGGAAAAGAAGGACTATGGGTGACAAGAGAGCAGTCTTCCAATATCTCTGGGCCTGCCCCAAAGAAGAGGGAGTCAAGCTATTCTCCAAAGCACCTGAGGGCAGAAGAAGAAACAAATGGATGGGAACTAATCAAGGAGAGGAGCAACCTAGAACGAAGGAGAAATATCCTGACAGTGAGAACAATGAATTGGTGAAACGGCTTGCCTCCAGAAGTTGTGGATGCTCCAAAACTGGAGGTTTTAAAGAAGAGATTAGATAACCATTTGTCTGAAGTGGTGTAGGGTTTCCTACCTAAGCAGGGGGTTGGACTAGAAGACCTCCAAGGTCCCTTCTAACTCTGTTATTCTGTTAAACCAATGCTTCTCTTAAAAGAAGGGAAAGTGGAAAAATCAATAAAGGTACCCAATATTATATCTGGCTGCTTTAAAAGTGGCAAAGCAATAGCAGTAGCAATAGCAAGCAATAGTTAGACTTATATACCGCTTCATAGGGGTTTCAGCCCTCTCTAAGCGGTTTACAGAGTCAGCATATCGCCCCCAACAATCTGGGTCCTCATTTTACCCACCTCGGAAGGATGGAAGGCTGAGTCAACCTTGAGCCTGGTGGGATTTGAACAGCTGAACTGCTGAACTGCAGTCAGCTGAAGTAGCCTGCAGTGCTGCATTTAACCACTGCGCCACCTTGGCTCCAAAATCGGTGACTGCCGTTGCCGTCCAACATTTCTGCAATGTTCCAGTTGGTAAGGGGTGATTTATACGTGGTTCCCTTTACCTAGGGCGGAGGTTAATCAGTGATGCCCAATCAATTCTCTAACCGGAGGGGTCTTAACTGCATCACGCGGTACATAATCCAGATACGGTATCCGAAGGTTAGAGGCCTATTTCTTCCCCTAAGCAACGCGGAGCAGGTAGTTTTGAGATCTCTGTATTCCCAAACCACTGTTATTGTCTCCGTGCTTAATGTTCTCTTTGCTCACTTTTTTCTCTCTCTTCCCAACAGCCACCGGAATCAACTCTAAATCAAACAATAAACCTGTGTGGCTTACAGTTATTTACAGTCAACTGGGTTTAATAAAACCCGTCATAAACAATTCTGAGGCTTGCACACAAAGCTGTAATTTATCGCGCTATCCTGTATTAACAGTCCCCGTACACCAGAAAGGCAAAAAGTGTGATTGAAATGGGAGCAGGAGGGAGGGGAGAGAGAGAGAAAGAGAGCATTTAAGCAAACAAAGAAAAAGGTATTTTCTGACTCTGTATCTCCCCTTAGTGGAAAACAAGCAGTATGGCAAAATCTCTTTTTTCTTTCCAGATTTTATACAGCATGGAGACTTTCTGCTGTTATTAGAAATCATTTATCTCTTAATATATTGGTAGTTCTCGACTTACACCCATTCGTTTAGCAACTGTTGGAATTTACAGCGGCACTGAAAAGGGTTATTTATGGCCGGTCCTCGCACTTACAGTGCGCAAGGCACCCCCATAATCATTTGATCAAAATTTGGAGCGCCTGGCAACTGTCGTGAATTTACGATGGTAGGAGAGTCCCGGGGTCATGCGAGCATCCCGTGCGACTTTTCCAGCCAGTTTGGGGGAAGCTGGGTTCGCTTAACGACCGCATGATTCAATGAACGAGTAGGGTGAACCAGTCGTTAATTGAATCCACGGTGGCGCAGTGGTTAGAGTGCAGTACTGCAGGCTACTTCTGCTGACTGCGGCTGCCTGCAATTTGAGATAGATCGAATCTCACCAGGCTCAAGGTTGACTCCATCCTTCCGAGGTGGGTAAAATGAGGACCTAGATTGTTGGGGGCAAGAGGCTGATTCTGTAAACCGTTTAGAGAGGGCTGTAAAGCACTGTGAAGCGGTATATAAGTCTAAGTGCTATTGCTATCTTTCTTCCTTCCTTCCTTCCTTCCTTCCTTCCTTCCTTCCCTCCCTCCCTCCCTCCCTCCTTCCTGTTAGAATGCAGCATTGCAGGCAAACTCTGCCCACAGTCTGGAGTTCGATCCTGACTGGCTCAAGGTTGATTCAGCCTTCCATCCTTCTGAGGTGGGTAAAATGAGAACCTGGATTGTTGGTGGGCAACATGCTGACTCTGTAAACCGCTTAGAAAGGGCTGTAAAGCCCTGTGAAGCGGTATATAAGTCTTAAGTGCTATTGCTATTAACGACTAGGGTAACTTGCTTACAAGCTGTGGCAAAAAGAAAAGTTGTAAGATTAGGTGCAATTCACTTAAGAGCTGCCTTGCTTAGCAACTCCAATCCTGGTCCCAGTCGTGTCGTAAGCCAAGGACTGGGCTGCCTGCAGTTATACCAACAGCAGCATTTGCAAGTATCGAAATTATTTAGAAACATCCACCGTGGCTGAAAGCGAACTGAGCAGGTGGTCTTACGGTTAGAGCTACCCTCTCCGCCAGACGAATCACTTCCGTCTGACAGGGGCTCCCGTTCACACATCCCATTAAGCCCATAAAAGCGATGGTGGCTTAGGGCGATATCTAAAGCCGTTTTACTCTGGCAGAAGATGGAGCATACAAATCATTTAAAGAGTTTCAAAACAGATCAGGGGGGGGGGGGAAAGGAAAAAAAGAACAGGATTTTCATGTAGGATTATACATTTATTTCCTTCTTCTTTAGGTCTGAGTGTTCCGGTAATATTAAGACCAATTTATAACTTTTTCATTCAGTCTCCAAAACCTTCTTGCCTGCACTACCTTTCCCAACTCCATCCAAACTGGGTTATGGTCCGAAAGGACTCTAGCTGCAATCTTTGTTTTCTTGACCCTAGAAAGCAAATCATTAGTGGTTAGAATAAAATCAATCCTTGAAAGGGATTGATGCCTGTCCGAGAAGAAAGTGAAGTCATATTCCTCTGCATTTCTTTCTCGCCAGATATCTCTCAATTCAAAATCATCCATAATGTCAAAGAAGGATTAAAAAATAGAAGGGTTAAAAAATATATATATCATATAAACGGCGGTGCTTATCTATGCAACGGTTATTCTTACAAAGTCTCCACAAAGTTAATCAGCTTTCATAAGGCTTGTGTGGAAACATAAACCTCGCAAGTATACAATCCGGCCCATTAAGCATACAGTATTTGTTTTCCACCGAAATCTGCCACCGTCTTAATCTTTCCACTGGAACAGAGTTATAAAACAGGCAGGCTCTACCCTTCAATGCTTCAAAAGGCCCAGAGGGTCTTTATAACAGAAAACTTTTTTGTTGTGCTACAATCTCGCAAGACGAAAGTGGCAGCAGTTAAAATCCCCTACCACCGTTGGCCCTTTTTTTGAAGTCGTCGCTTGGCATGCTCCAAATCTCTCGGGGAGGTGGGGGGGGGGGGCAGATTGCTAATGCGTTGGATGTGGGAGATGCTACGAAATGCAGCTCTGGAAACGTTATGACAAAATAAATGAATAAAAATAAAACGCAGCAAAAGAAAAAGGGCATCCTCGTGAATAATTTTATCCACGGTGTCTGCGTTCACCCAGCGGGAAATTCGATGTACCTCAACCGTATTCCATCGGAAAAAGATTTACTCCGCTCGGCTGTTCCGCATTTCTTTCAGTGAGGAAAAATTCAAACCAGCAATTTCCACTGAGTCTTCTGCTTCTGTGTACAGTTAAAAAGCCTGGGATGAATCTGCCAGAAAACCCCGGATCCTTCCGGCTGATCCTTTCGTTGGCCTCTGAAACTGTTCACAGACTTTTATGCATAATGTCACTGTCTAATTGCCTTATCCTGGGTTCTCCGACCGCTCTCTTACATTCATCTTTTCTTTCTGCTGCAAATATCCAGCAAGGAAAATATGGGATATTTTCTCCCATATTTTCTCCCCTGGATTTCTTTTGTTAATTTGTCCATTTCGGCACAGTCCATAACCTTATTTCAACTTCGCTTGGTATTAATTTATTTTTGGGCCAGTCCTGGGGTCTGGGGAAGGCTCTGATGGGGGCTCTGTGTCGGAGGGCAGAGAGAGGGCCAGAGCCGTATGCCAGTTATCAGCTGCCTTCGGACTCAGACATCAGTGAGGCAGAAGAACAGCTGGAGCCTGTTCCCAGTGTGCCCATGCGCAGAGTTGCCAGATGAAGGGAAGAGCTAAAGAACAGGGGTCGACTTGGGAGTAAGGCCACAGGTGGACAAAGAGTTGCAACTGATTCTATGATCTTTTTTTGTCCCCACAGTTGTTAAGCGAATCACTGAGGTTAAGCGAATCCAGTGGCTGTTAAGTGAATCCAGCTTGCTCCATTGCCTGTTGGAAACTGGCTGACTACGGTGGTTGTAGTACTGGATGGCTTAAAGCAAGGCTTTAATAATGCATCCAGGTTTTGGTCACTACAATGTAAAAAAGATGTTGAGAATCTAGAAAGAGTGCAGAGAAGAGCAACAAAGAGGATGAGGGGACTGGAGGCTGAATTATATGAAGAACGGTTGCAGGAACTGGGTAGGTCTACTTTGATGAAAAGAAGGACTAGGGGAGACATGATAACAGTCTTCCAATATCTCAGGGGCTGCCCCAAAGAAGAGGGAGCCAAGCTATTCTCCAAGGCACCTGAGGTCAGGACAAGAAGCAATGGGTGGAAACTAATCAAGGAGAGAAGCAACTTAGAACTGAGGAGAAATTTCCTGACAGTGAGAACAATTAATCAGTAGAACAACTTGCCTCCAGAATTTGTGAATGCTCCAACGCTGGAAGTTTTTAAAATGTTGGATATCCATTTGTCTGAAGTGGTGTAGGGTTTCCTGCCTGAGCAGGGGGTTAGACTAGAAGACCTCTAGGGTCCCTTCCAACTCTAAGGCAAAATAGACTCCGAGTGATCTGAAGTTTTTACATAACTTGGTTCCAGTTAAATTCTAGGCCACAAATGCCCAGAAGACAAGAGTGGATTAGTACATTTCCCAAACTTACTTCCAACAACTTCAGTTTCCAATAAACTATTTCAGCCACAGTTATTTGCTCTTGCTGCTGCTAAGCTACAAAAACGTTGTAACAGCAGAATCGCCCCCTCTTTTTCCCCCCTGCAACATTTGGTTTGAATTATTTCAAAGGGAGGAAGTTTATTCTGAATACTCAACTGCCTTTGCATTACTCATAAATTCCAGAAAGAAAGATTTTCTCTGTTCTTCTTTGCCTGTTTGGAAACAGTGCACAAAGCAGGCTATTGAGCCTCGAAATAAAACTGAGATGGCCACCTCTTCCGATTGTGGTACCGTACATTATGAAGGGATAAAACAGGCACTATTGCATCCTATCGCCCAATAAACCCATCTTGCTGGCTTACTTATTAAAACCTTCATTTTTTTTAATAAAAAAAATCATCTTTAATATACTGGATGGGCAGTTAGGTAACATCACCGTTGTGAGTAATACAAGACCTTTAAAGGAGTTATGGACTTTAGTGGATAAATGGCTATAAAGCTATACTGGCAATAATACCACTTATTAAGATTAATCGAAGCACCCACAAAACTAAGGGTTAAATAGCTCAGGATCATACGGCTGGGTGGGTATTCTGAGATTAAATGACCAACCCCCTACCTCCTTGGTCTTGAAATCTAGGTCAGGGGTCGGACCTCAGAGACCACTACATTCTAATTTTAAAACCCAGGGACCACGAATGTGATCTGACTAATGATCGGCTGGGTGGGCGTAGCTAGGTAGTCATGTGACTGGGTGGGCATGGCCAACTCGATGTCACTCACATCAAGGGGCATCTCACCAGCCTCTACTCACCCCTCTCTTCCCACTCTCCCCTCACCTGCACACCCGGGCTCCTTAAGGCCCCAATAGGAGGCAGTTGCTGGAGCTAAGCAGCCACCATGAGAAAGAGTTCAGTTCCAATTGGATCTGACCGAGGCAGTGGCTCAGCAGAAGCACCTCACTGAGGACTAGGAGCATAGGCTTTCCAAGCAGAGGGAAGACCTGCGGGAGTGCAAGGCCAGGTACCGGCGCCTGGAGGCTCAGCGGGCTGAGATGGTCAGCCAGTTCCAGGCCATGATGAGTCCCACTGGAACGAGGCCCTCCGGCTCTTTGCTACCAGCAGCGCTTTCATCCAGCCTTCGCCCAAAGCCCCCCCAACAGGAGGTCGAAGTGGACCCTCTCCAAGCCACACAAAAACACTCCGAATGGGGAGACTCTCTGCAGCAACACAAACATTCATTGCACGTGTCCATCCCAGGGGCCGTAGTTTGAGGATCTCTGATTTAGTGCAATATAAAAAAAAATGCAAATACTTTTTCTGCGAACCACCAACATTTTCTTACGGCCCACCAGGTGATGCCTGCTCTAGGTCACCTAAAGACCCCAAAACTAGGAAGACAATCAAAGAGGGTGCCACCATTGTCTTCAACTGCCTAGGCTTTCCCTAGGAAACGATATGAGCATTCTTGTTTAAGGAAAACACAGTTGTCCATTTAATGGGAGCTGAGGCAACTGTAGTTTAATATCAGTGAATAACTAGAATCAGTTTGTGCCCTAAATTACCAATTTGGGATTATTAATCGAAGTTTACTAAGCTGAAGTGTTTTCTGCAAAGAACGCCTTGGAGACAGTAGTTAAAAATGGCTAAAATAACTATAGAGATATAATTCCGAAGAGGTCCGTAAAGGGGGCGTGCATAAGCGCACCAGTGTGCCTATCACCCATGTCGTACTGTCCCTATTTATTTGCACTCATTTGCTTTGTTCATATCAATGTTTATACTTATACCTGCTACCTTGTACAGGTTTGACGAACTAACTAACTAAATAAATGAATAAAATAAATCAGAACAAACCTCTTCCTGACCTGCCTCTGGGAAGTTCTGTTGCTGCTGGTAGGGATGCAGTCTGAAATAATATTAAAAAAAAAAAGTAGCAAATGTCAGAATTATAAACTTTAAAAGAAATCACCTTATTCACCCTCCATGAGTTCCAAGCTTTAGATCAGAAAATAGAAACCACTATAGGAAATAACAAAGAGGAGAAAAGCCAACAGCCCGTTCTCATGTCTATTTTTTTGTTAGGATTTTTTTTTTGTGAGAATTTAAATGCATTGTAGTACTGCCTCTGGACACAAAGGTCCGATTTAGCTAATATATTTAAATTCTGATGCCTTTTAAAAGTTATTTAACTCTTTTGCTCCTGCGATTCCCAAACACAAATGGCATTCTATATGAGACTGTATTTTAGCTTGCCTCTTCTAAATCTCCCACATATTTGAATTTTGTTACTGGGAAGCAGAAACTCTTTGAATTACAGTAACTGAATTAGGCTACAAATTGTATCCAACTTTGCCATCTTATCACTTTTTGTTTCCTTTTCCAAAATAACATCCTCTTCCAAACACAACTATTTTCTTAGGGGGAAGGTAAACCAACCCACAAGCTCAGTAATTGTGGGGGATCTTTCCTACAACTTGCCAGTTCTATAGAATGGATGTTTAGAAGCGCTGCAAGAGAACATACCGAAATGCTCTCTGTTAACCACAAAATTGCTGCTAATCGGCTGGGTATTAGCTGATTAGCTATCATTAGCAATATAATAATTTAATTCCCTTCCGCTTGCTATCTTCCCTCTGTTATTATTAAATCTGAAGATTATGAGGTGCAGAATTTTCAAATGTGGAATAGTGTTTTTTTCTTGCCTGGGGGCTACCAACAGAAAGGACATGAAAAAAATCCAGAAGTTTTGGTTTTTTTTCCCCCCCCATTGTGGAGAGCAGAAGTCATGTTTTCGTGTGTGTGTGTGTGTGTGTGTGTGTGTGTGTGTGTGTGTGTGTGTGTGTGTATGCATGTGTTTGTGTGTATGCACGTAGGATAGGATAGGGATAGGAATAGAATAGAATTCTTTACTGGCCAAATGTGATTGGACACACAAGAAATTTGTCTCAGACACATAAGCTCACAGTGTACATATAAATAGCAAGTAAAAGATATCTATATCTTATATCTATATCCATCCATCCATCCATCATCTCTCTCTCTCTCTCTCCCTCTCTCCATGTTACCTCCACCAGACTGATTAGATCGCACAGAGCAGGCCTCCTCCGAATTCCATCCGCCAGCCAGTGTCGACTGGCGACTACCCGGAGGAGAGCCTTCTCTGTGGCTGCTCCAACCCTCTGGAACGAACTCCCCGTGGAGATTCGCACCCTCACCACCCTCCAGGCCTTCCGCATAGCCCTTAAAACCTGGCTGTTCCGACAGGCCTGGGGCTAAAGAATCGTTGCCCCTATCTCGAATGGTATGATTGTTGCGTTTTTTTTAAAAATTATGTATTGTTTTTGTGTTGTTGTCAACCGTCTGTATTCCCCCTTCCCTTGTTTGAGTTGTGAGCCGCCCCGAGTCCCCTTAGGGAAAAGGGCGGCATACAAATGAAATAAAACTCTAAACTCTAAACTCCATACATTCACAAATACACAACCAAGTTCCTAATAAAATTCATAAATGTAGAGCTACTGCCAACTATGTAATTAAATATACAAAGTGTCATTCTAGGCACCTATAAACACTCATCGAGGGGGATAACAATGAGATCAGATAAATGAAATGCCGAGAACACAGGGAGTGATAATTACCTAACTATTAATAAGGTAATTGTCACAGCCAATATTTCCTGCATTTCATTGCCTCTGACTTCATTACTTCGAATAACATCTTGTATATATATATCATGGCACAATATAATTCTTAGACATTAAGGTGCCTTCGGACACGACATTGTTTATTACTGCAACAACCTAATTCTGCTACCCATTTGGAAATTGGGAACGCACGCACACACAGATCTTAAGAACAGCCCAAGGTGCTGAGCTGCATTTCTTTTTAGCAAGCGCATGCTGCTTTTTTTAAACCACCTCTGTTCTCCTCCGAAGGCTGAAGATACACCAGGGATATAAGAAGGGCCAGAACTGCTGATTAGGTTCAAAGCAAAGCGTTAAAAAAGGAGTCGCTAATCTCTTTGTGAGCGAGTCTTCCTTTGTAGGCTCAGCATTCAGTTGAGGCCTGGCCATTTCGAGAAGAAATGGTGATATTAATCACAGGCAGTGACATCACTAACTCAAAGCAAGCAGGAAACTCGTTTTCCTTTTCAGTTCAATTGATTTGGCCTTAGCCCCAAAGTTCCCATAAACAAGCTCTACCTCCTTCTCTAACAATACCGTTTCCCCCAAAATAAGACCTCCCCGGATAATAAGCCCAATTGGGCTTTTGAGTGCATGTGCTAAAATAAGCCCTCCCCCCAAAAATAAGCCCTCCTCTAAAATATTTAAATGGTCCCTGCCATTTCCTGGGGGGGGGGAAACATGCCCCATGCACCCCATATGCCCCTGGGATCCATGCGGAACAGCCTCACGGAGGCTGCTCCCACACACCCTAGCTACCACGCTGCTTCTCTTAGTGGCGGCCGCAAAATGAGCGGCAGGCCCAGCCGTACTAGGCTGGCAAGAATGTGCCAGAAACAGAGACAGAACTTCCGGACCTCTTTGGATCAGCTGATATGTGGGCTGCGGGCCATGGTTAAGGGGCCTCCTGCACCTCAAAAATAATAAGAAACACGATACAGGCACCATCAGCTAGGTTTATAGCAGAGGTGGCATTCAGCAGGTTCTGTCCAGTTCTGGAGAACCGGTAACGGAAATTTTGAGTAGTTCGGAGAACTGGTAAATATCACCTCTGGCTGGCCCCGCCCCCATCTATTCTCTGCCACCGGAGTCCCAGCTGATCACGAGGGAATGGAGATTTTACGGTATCCTTCCCCTGCCATACCCACCAAGGTATGCCACACCCAAGCCATGCCCACAGAACCAGTAGTAAAAAAAAAAATTGAATCCCACCACTGGTTTATGGGTGATATAAGTGTTTACCTAATAAAAACCCAGTTATAGGGAATACACCTTGTCCGTGACCCGTCAAAACCGCGCTCGACTAAGCCACACCCGATTAAACCACGTCACTGACGTCATCAACAGGGCGACAACAGCCAGCGCGGAGAAAGAAGGGCGCTTTAAATAGCGCTTTGAAAGCAAGCCGATTCAACTTAAGGTAAGGGTTAGCTTTAGGGTTAGCTTTAGGGTTAGGGTTAGGTTTAGGGTTAGGATTAGGTTTAGGGTTAGGTTAAGGGTTAGCTTTAGGGTTAGCTTTAGGGTTAGGTTAAGGGTTAGGTTTAGGGGGGTTAGGTTTAGGTTTAGGGGTTAATTTTAGGTTTAGCATTTACAGCGTACTTCTGTCTCCACGCTGTTGTCGCCCTGTTGATGACGTCAGCTACGCGGTTTAGTCGAACGCGGTTTTGTGGTGGAACCCACCTTGTCAACCACAAAACAACTTCAGCTACTCCAAAGGCATTTGCAGTTTGTAGCTTGGTTTGCAAAGACTGTTTTAGAGCAAAATCCTTTTTCGTGTGAGACATCACCTTAAGGCAGCCTTAAAAGTAGGCAGCTGAGGGAGTGGAAGAATTCTTTTCAAAGAAAAGTTGAACCTTGCCGTATGGCGTGTGAAAAGGAAATGGCCTTATTTACAACCTCTCGCACAAACTTTCTGGGTGCCTGAGAGTCTCTTTAGATGCTTTCATTTGGATTCCTTGCCGATGACCCCGTAAAAGGGCAATTTCAGTTAGGTTTCACTGCTTATGATGACATGATTTTCTTTTCCTGGGCTGATTTTAGCTGGCAGCAACTTCATCTTTCTTCTAAGACTTTTTAAAAGGGCTAGTTTGGTGTGGTGGGTAAGATGACAGCATAAAACCAGGAGACTGTGAGTTCTAGTCCTGCCTTAGGCATAAAAGCCACCTGAAGTCCTGATGGGCCAGACACAATCTACCTCACAGGAGTGTTTTTGTTGCTGGAAAAAGGGGCCCAAATATTATGTATTAAAAGAATGGGATAAAAATTTATAACCAATAGTAAACATTTAAAGGATGTTTCCCAGATTATTCTAAAATGTGAGATTTTGTAAGACTTTATATGCTGCTATGGTTTGTTGCTGTTTTAAAAGATATATTCATTTGTGGTTAAAATAGATAGATGATAGATAGATAGATAGATAGATAGATAGATAGATAGATAGATAGATAGATAGATAGATAGATAGATAGATAGATAGAATTAATTTCAAAATAGCTTGGAATTCAGGCAAAAGGGTTTGTACCTAGGATAGAACACTGGAAACAAGAATAAGCTTTGTTTAAGTAAACTGTTGCTTTGATTTCTTTCTTTTTTCCGTATATATATATATATAAATATATATATATTTTCCAGTACGCTTTGATTTCTCATAGCCCATGTGTTTTAGTAGTCAGAGAGGAATTTTTACATTTAAATTTCAACAGAATCATAGCTGTTAAGCACTTCCGACTTAAACAGTACTCTAAGGTAATACAGAACAAATGAACAGAGAGATTTTTTTAAAAAGCAATTTGAAGCTTTTTCCATAATACCTTGAGATGCCGAATTAACTATGCTGGATGAGAATGGTGTTCCAGTGAAAAATTCAGTCTAAAAATCTTGCTCCAATTAAAATATCAAACTTTCCTATTGAGGCACAAAATATAGTCAAGCAGAAGAGATAATCAGTTGGCTCCTACATTGTAATTCTTTTGCCAAAGACAGCATGCTGTGCTGGAGCTTTTATTAAAAGAACTATTAAAAATCCTGGAATGTGTTCATGAAGAACCAAGATTCTAAGTACACTCTCCAACTGTGACCGTCAGAAGAAAAAAAGGCACATCCATGAGTCATGTCTTTTGAAAAGAAATACTGAAAGAAATATTTTAACAAATTCCGTATTAAACCAGGTTGCCATAAACAGAGAGCACAGTTTAAAAATTGCAAAGGTACAGATGGATTTGTATGTGTGTGATCTTGTCTTTACTAAGGCCTGGTTTCTTATTCACAGCAGAGTAAAATGTAAAAGTTCTGAAATTCTAGAATGGACTACAGTATTATCATTTTTGAAACACCACTGGGAAAGGGAGGGAAGATTTTTTTTAAAAAATTTACAGTACAGTACTGAGCACAGAGAACAATAAAAAGATTATCATCACCCTTCTGGGTATTACAATGGGAAAGCAGTTGATTTTTTTAAACCATTTTTTGGTGATTATCCAGCAATCATTACATCAGATAGTGGGGGGGAAATGAAATTTATGTAATACTGTGTTTCCCCAAAAATAAGACAGGGTTTTATTTTATTTTTGACCCCCGAAATAAGCACTTAGTTTATTTTTGGGGAGGTCTTATTATTTTTGAGGTGCGTGGTCACCTCATGGCTGCTGCTGTGTTGCAATATTTGGGGGGGGGGGTTCTTCTAGCGCATGTGCTCAAAAGCCCAATTGGGTTTATTATCCGGGGAGGTCTTATTTGGGGGGAAACAGGGTAGCTAGAAATGGTATGCAAAGTCTCTACTTTAGAAATAGCAGTTAGACTTATATACCGCTTCATAGGACTTTCAGCCCTCTCTAAGCGGTTTACAGAGTCAGCATATCGCCCCCACAGTCTGGGTCCTCATTTCACCCACCTCGGAAGGATGGACAGCTGAGTCAACCTTGAGCAGGTGAGATTAGAACCGCTGAACTGCAGATAACAGTCAGCTGAAGTGGCCTGCAGTACTGCACCCTAACCACTGCGCCACCTCCGCTCTACTTTTCCTTCTCATGCCCTACTCTTGTGTCTTTTTCATTTTATATCATTTTCTTAATCTCTAGACTTCACTGCAAAAATGGTTTCTTTTTATTTATCATTAAGCATTGTTGAGATATTTTTAAGTATTGTTGAGATATACCCTGCCAACAAAAGTCCATCTAGTCAAGGCGATGGTTTTCCCAGTTGCAATGGATGGCTGTGAAAGTTGGACCATAAGGAAGGCTGAGCGCCAAAGAATTGAAGCCTTTGAACTCTGGTGCTGGAGAAGACTCCTGCGAGTCCCTTGGACTGCAAGGTAATTAAACTGGGTCAATCCTAGAGGAGATCAACCCTGACTGCTCTTTAGAAGGCCAGATCCTGAAGATGAAACTCAAAATACTTTGGCCACCTAATGAGAAGGAAGGACTCCCTGGAGAAGAGCCTCATGCTGGGAAAGATGGAGGGCAAAAGAAGAAGGGGACAGAGAATGAGGTGGCTGGATGGAGTCACCAAAGCAGCAGGCATGAGCTTGAATGGATTCTGGAAGATGATAGAGGACATCCATGGGCGCAATGGGTCGGCCACTACTTCGCAACTTACAATTGTTGAGATCCTTCCAGGGAAAGTGAGGAGACCTTGGCCTTTCCCTAAACCAAAGACTTGGTTTTTAGGATACCACAGGACACTAATTTATATATGTGCGCATGATAATAAACAAACACTCCTCCACCAAATAAAGACTACTATATATTAGCTGTCAAAATCCAGAAGTCAGAACAGTGCAGCAAGAGGTTCACGCTTCTTTTCAGGTATCTCCCCCAAATCTACCTTTGTTATGAAGGCACAACTTTTCTGGCTGTAATGAGTCACAGTTTCCTGGTTTCTGGAACAGTCCCTTCCCCATGACACCAAGCTAGCTCTCCAGTTGGCCAATCCCCCACATCAATACTTCTCCTTTGTACTGTACTGCCACCAAAACAGAGGGTAGGTGTAAAGAGAGGGTTCCAATGGAATAAAATAAGTAAAAGATGGAAAGGCTACTTTTTAAATGTCAGAGGGACTTGGCAGGGGGACCAAGCAAAGATGAAGCGTGTCTTTGCAGGTGTTGTAAAGAGAGGAGAAGGGAAAAGAAAAAAGGAGGGAGACCCTCACAGGAATCAAGGGACCCCATAACCCCCCCCCAGGTCTTGCACCCCATATAAACCCTAATCTGCCCAGCCTGGGACCCCATAACATGCCCCCCTCCAGGCTCCTACACCCCACATAATCTGCCAACTGGGACCCCCATAAACTGCCCCCCAGGTTTTGCACCTCATATAAATCCTAATCTGTCTAGTCTGAGACCCCATAAAATGCCCCCCGACTCCTACACCCCACATAATCTGCCAACTTGGACCCCCATAAACTGCCCCCCTGGTCTTGCACCCCATATAAGCTCTAATCTGCCATGTCCCCCCCCCCTCCAGGCTCCTACACCCCACATAATCTGCCTAGCCACGGTCTGCTGGAAAAGCCACAATGGGCCGACCTGGCACACAACGCTAAGCCATGGCCTGTAACTAAGAAACCATAGTTAGCCGGGATCCCACCCACTCAGAACCATCCCGAACCCGGCAGGGCAGGGCAGGGCAGAGCCTAGTGGGTGAGGCAGCCCAGGAAGGCGGTGGTAGAAAGGGTGAGAGGCACAGTTAGGCCACGGAATCCCCGGGCAAAAGGGTCCCGTCCCTCCAGGGCCCTCCCTCGGCCCTCAGCGAAGGGGAAAGAGGCGCAACAGTGGAGAACGGAGAATCCCGCTCACCGGCCGAGCTGTCACCTCCGCCATGGCGCCTCGGCTCCTACAAGCCTCCACCAAGAGGCCCCGTTGCCTAGGTGACCAGCCGGACCGGAAGTAATCGCTTCACTCCGAGGACGGAAGGCCCGGATGTCCTGTTGCCAAGGGTAACCAGAACTTCCGGTCTCTCTGAGCCTTAACCTCTCTCCGGGTAGGTCGGTTCCGAACCCCGAAGGAGGCCACGGCTTCGAGAACGGAAGTGACGTCACGCATCTCGGTCTGGATTAGGGCGGGCTCGAGGAAGGGGAGGTCCCAAGGGTTGGCTGGCTTCTTCAGGTTTCTCCTCTCCGCCCCCCGTTTTTGTGAATTGGACTCGCCCACCATGATTGGTGGCAATATGAGGGAGTGAACTATTTTGAACAGCCAGAGGGGGAGACGAAAAAAAATGATCCAAAATCCCCTTGCAGATAGAAACGCTTTGCCTTGCCTTTTGAGGGTCCTGTTAACGTTTGAGGAATCGGATTTTTTTTTATAGGCATTACTTTGCATTTTTATGGCTCCGTCTAAAATCCATGCAAATGCCAAAAGGTTTGCTTTAAAAAAAAAAAAAGAATTGCATTGGGATTTCCAGACTTTTGCAAGAGTTTCTATAGCCACAAACACTGAGATGCCCTTCAAAGCACTTTTCCAAACTTGGCAACTTTTGAGATGGGTGGGCTTCAACTCCCAGAATTCCCTGGGAGTTGAACCTGGTAACCTGGGAGTTGAAGTCCATGTACCTAAAGTTTCTGGGGTTGAAGCCAGTTTCCATATTTTTTTCAGTCTGAAAAGTCTTAGAATTGCCCTTTTTTGGGGGGGATCGCTCCATCTGGAGAGCTTTATATATATATAAGGTTGGATTGTAAACATTCCAACCTTATATATATATGAAGAGACCTTTGAGGTCTTCTAGTCCAGCCTTCTGTTCAAGCAGGAGACCCTCTCCCATATGTATGCGTGTGCGTGATCTCCTGCTTTAGTAAGGGGCTGGACTAGAAGACCTCCAAGGTCCCTTCCAGTTCTATTCTCATTCTGTATTGAAGTCAACCTGGTGTTTAGTCTGGATTTGGCATTTTTAACCATCTATTGCAGGGGTAGTCAACCTTTTTATACCTACCGCCCACTTTTGTATCTCTGTTAGTAGTAACATTTTCTAACCGCCCACCGGTTCCACAGCAATGGTGATTTATAAAGTAGGGAAGTAACATTACTTTATAAAATAGCAGAGTTACAGCAAACCCCTACCGCCCACCATGAAAGCTGGAACGCCCACTAGTGTGTGGTAGGGACCAGGTTGACTACCACTGATCGATTGAATCCTTCCCAAAGACCTGGGATAGGCAGAGGTGGGCATTTGATGGTGCGAAAGATATCGCTGCAGGGTGGAAGTTGTTTCCAAGCAAGGCTGCCTTTGGCAATTGACCAATGGTGATCTAATGTCAATGCTGTGAAGGTGTTCCAGTGGTGCTCCAGATGTTTTAACATCACACCCAAGGCGCCTATGACTATTTTCATTTTCTTTTGCCACAGTCTTTCTGCTGTGCCCAGATACTGTTGTGGCCAAGTTTGAAAAAGTCAGTCTTACATGCTCTTTGATTTGCATAGTTTGTTATAAAGATTAAAACAGCAAATTTAGTGAAGCGGAAGAAGCCATTCAGGTTTTGTTTATTCCTTATGATGACCACAATTAAGAACTCTCGGATGTCTGAGGCAGGAGGACAAAAATTTATAGCCCTCACCTGTTGCGAGGAAAAAATATATAAGTTGACTTCATTCAAGCTTTAAATAGGGCACACAGTTCAAAGGAGAGCTTGCATAACTAGGAGGTAGAAGTGCTTGTCTTCTTCCTTCATACTTAACCTGTTCTTCTAGGTTGGATTGTAAACATCCATCATTAAGCAGCATTTAATGGAACTTGGTTACCGGGGATGCAGAAAAAAACACTGTCCTACAATGCCTATTGGTAAGCCTGGTTGTGGTGCTCCGCAAGGTCTGTTATTCAGTGCACCCAATGCAAAATTTGCATTTGTTCATTATTTAATGAAGTGATTAAAAATGTTCCAGCGTGCAAGGACGGAAACAATATTCCAATCAGCCCAAGAAAATGCTGCTGTTTCTATGGGAACAGGCCTGGACAATATGAATCACGTTGGCAGGGTTAAATTTGCTAGCTATTGAAAATTAAAAATATCCAAGGGCAGCTCTCAAAAACTCAACAGCGTTGCAAGCAGGGCAAGAGAGAAGTGAAGGGTCACTGGTTCACAGGTATCTTCAGATTCTTTCAATGCTGGTGTAAAAGATTTTGAGAGCCTTGAGAATTCCTCTTAACTGGAGGCACTGAGAAAATACAGGCTTTTTGAATTGGATGGGGGAAAAGCAGTTCCCAAATCATGTTAAGATAGATGTAGATAAAATGGAAGAGGAAATCATGAAAGAACAAATGATAAAACGGGCACAGGACTTTGGCTATAATATTGAATTGGATAAATGGAAAAAAAATTGGGGGAACAAACTTAAAAATGACACTATCAGTTGCATACAAGGAAAACCAGTACAAAATGTTTTACAGATGGCACCTGGCACCAAGAAGGTTAGCTAAAATCTCAACAAATACCTCCCCCAAATTCTGGAAATGTGAATCAATACATGGAACATGCTACCACTTATGGTGGACCTGTGAGGAGGCTAAATTTTTTTTGGAAAAGGATCAAAAAGTGGCTAGAG
The DNA here is from genome assembly GCF_051295495.1 of Thamnophis sirtalis. NCBI lineage: Eukaryota > Metazoa > Chordata > Lepidosauria > Squamata > Natricidae > Thamnophis > Thamnophis sirtalis. Next base: position 5,402,863 of record NW_028261382.1, read on the forward strand.
GCAATAACAGGTGTTAAAATAGAATGGAAACCTGAAGGTTTTTTTATTAGGAATAATGACTGTGAAATATAAAAAAGAAATTCAGTATTTAATATTACATATAATTATGGTGGCAATCATTGCCTTTGCCCAGAAATGGAAAACAAATTAATTCCAAGCGAAGATGAAATAATAAGAAAGGTTATGGACTGTGCTGAAATGGACAAACTAACTAAAGAAATCCAGGGGAAAGAAGAATCAGAATACTACCAGATATGGGATAAATGGTATAGGTGGATGGAGGAAAGAAACAAGAATCAATGAAGGAAGACAACAAAGCCCAAAAATAGTAGTTAAGGAGAATTAACACATATATATGTATCCAAGTGGTTTAAACTTACTAGAGGTAATCAGCCAATATAGCAGACAGAGGAGTAAGATAAGAGGGTTAAGAATGGTGAAATACAAATGAAATATAATAAAAGAGGAAACAATATAAGGTGAGCGATATCGATTGGCAATTGCTATGAGAAAGAACAGGAAGCTCCTGTTCGTATTGTATTGTGTAAATGTGGTGTACGTCTAAGTTTTGTGTGTGTGTGTGTTTTACATGTTTGTAAATAAAATTTAAAACTATAAAAAAAAGAGATGTAGGAAGGTGATGTGGCTATGGGTCTACAGCAAGGCAAAAGGCAGATTAGGCCGCATGTGAAAAGCAAATACATCCCAATGAGGTCTAGCATCTGTTTGTTTTCCAGCTGTTGACCTGCCCAAGATGTTTTTCCTTAAGGTGTAAGGAAGATGCAAAATCACTGCAAGCGAACACTCTTTTAAAAAAATTATACAAATGAAATAACAAAATAAAAGTTTATTAGAATTAGAACGCAGTTTCTCCCTCTGATTAGCCTTAACATGGAACAGTCCGCCAGTTACAATGACGTCTAAGAACAGTTAATTCCACAGCATGAGATGGGAGGTCTTTTAAGATGGAGGGAGGCGGGGGCGGGGGGGAAGAAATAAAAAAAACTTACAAGCCTTCAGTCATAGCCCAGTCCATTCATCTTATCAACTTTTCTTACAGGCTGGATTACAGGAGCTTTCTATACAATGGAAAAGTTTGCCAAAGACCACGACTCTGGTCTCACACAATAACTGATTTGTAATACAGCAGTTTGCACTACTACACTTGTTGAGTTTAAATGGTTCTGAAAACTTTAAAAAAAAAAGAGACGGTTTTGATACATTAGTGATAAAAACCCAAATGCAGTCACTTCAATGGGGTAGAAGAGAATGAGCTTAATGAGATAAAAGGCCAGGATTGCCGCTGTCTGGGGTGGCTTAGAGGAGGGGTCTCCAACCTTGGCAACTTTAAGACTGTGGACTTCTGGGTGTTGAAGTCCAAAAGTTGCCAAGGTTGGAGACCCCTGGCTTAAGAGGACTCTCCCTCCATCTGCCCTTAGGGAGGCAGCACACGACCGTATCTTCAACTGATTGCACCAACCAAGGTTAAAAGTAGCCGAGAATGTCCTTTAACAAAGAAAATTTTGCTTTGTTTTCTAAAGGATCGGGAAGCAAGGATCGGGAGAAGACTATTAGGTCTTAGGAATAACCCTACAGAACAGTGTTTCTCAGCAACTTGGGAGAGATGCGTGTGCTTCAACTCCCAGAATTCCCCAGCCAGCATGGGGGAATTCTGGGAGTTGAAGTCCATGCATCTGCCCCAAGTTGCTAGGGTCCAAGAATCACTGGGTTGAAAACGATTTGCAAATCCCAATTTTAGGAAACTCCTCCCGTCCTGACCCCAGATGGACACACGGGGTTATACGAGCTCCTGAAGTATAAGATACAGTGCAACAAATGCTTCTATAAACATTTCGTTAAAAACAACCATACTGTTATAATAATATGGGGTGGGTGGGGGGCAATGGCAAGACGCCACGAGGGGAAGACCCAATGGGTTTATTCCATGATGGAGGCCACAAAGGAATGGACCACTTGTCCTGTCAAGCTAGTTCCAAGTAGGGATGATGATAAAAAGATCGATACACAGACATACACACACACACACATTCTCATCTTAACTAGATTGAAAGCCCTTTGCCATGTCTTATCGGGAGCATGCAAAGCACTGTAGGGAAAAAATCATTCAAGCAACAAGGGCATTGTGCTTGAATGAAGACATTTTTTTGGAAGAAACCGTTGCACCTTTCCAAAACCGTGGACAAATTCCGAACTTTCATTCCAGGAAGTCACAAAGCAAAAAACAACCTTCTTTCTCTCTCTCTCTCCCTCCCTTACACTGAAAACGATTATTTGGGGTTGTTTTTGGGAATCCACAAGTTTAGCCAAAACCAGAACTTAAGTCTCATCCAATGCAAAGCTGAGCTGCCCGAAAACAGGGGAATCGAATCTCTCCTACACATTTGCAGGAAACCCCCTTAAAAATCCGATAGCGGGATTGTGCAAAAACCCTACAATTCCTGCACTATTTGGGCGAGCCGGCCGTCCCTAATGCACAGACCACAAATGTCACTAGAACACATGGATGGAATTAGCTGAATTGGAAACTTAACAAGAGTTTCTTTTAAAAAGAGGGTGGGAGAAAGGATCAGAAAAAAGCAGCCCTTTGGGAAAGCAGCTAGAGTTTTTGGGGGTACGTCCAGCTTGTTCTCCCTCTGAATTTGAAAGTTTAAGAAATACTGCCATATAAGCCGGCTGGGAAAACTCACAAGAAGCTCCCATACAGTAATAAACAGCTTGCAAAACGTGCTTGAAGGTAACTTTTATTACAAAAAGAAAAAAAGAAAAAAAATAGAGACTATAAATGTCTTGTATAGTTTGAGATTCATGATTTCCTCCTCATTTGGGGAAAAAATAAGATTCAATGGCTCCAGAAACTATAGATCAGTTTTTCAACTTCAGCAATGTTGAGGTGCGGATTTCCAACTCCTAGAATTCCCCAGCCAGCTTTGCTTCTGGGAATTCTGGGAACTGAAGTCCACCTCTCTTAACGTTACAAAAGTTGAAAAACACAGCTATAGGTTCCTGCAACTAGGTGGAGTGTTTGCTGCACCGAGCACTTTTTCCTCAACCAACTACTCTCACGGTTTTTCCCAGCGGTTGCCAAGATCCGACACATCCACAAGGAATGTTCCGCGCAGACATTTTTAAACCCACATGCCCAAAACATCCCATGAATGAATGAAGAGCCAGCCGTGGAAGAAGAGAATTGGATTTTCGCACGGGGAAAACGGCCGAGGTTAGAGAGGAAACGGGGCCCATTCAAAGCCGAAAAGAAAAGGCAGCTTGGAATTACAACACTTTTGATTCCCAAAACGGGGGAAGCGCACACCAAGAAATCTGGAAGTGCCGAAGGGACGGTGTTCGTTGCCAGCAAGGAACACACCCGAAGCAGGGATCGGTTGCAAGGAGTGGAAGGAAGAAAGAGGAAACCCCCTCCCCACAAAATAAACCCCCTTCCCCTTATCTATTTTCTCTTATTTTATCTTGTTTGAGCTAGAGTTGTTTACAGAAGCGCACACAGCCCCCTCCCGACCCATCCCTTCCCCGAATCAAAACCAAATTGGACAAAAAGAAGAAAAGAAAAAGAAAAAAGAAATGCACGGCAAATAGACATCTTGAAGGTTTTTAAAGAATAAATATTTTTTTTGTAATTAAACATTATGCAAACACGTGCCACGCTTGCTCCTTTTTTTTTTTATCCATGCATATACGCTATTTACAATTTTGAAAAATACTGTGTTGTCCTCTTTTGTTTTTCATTTTCGTATTTTTTTTTTAAAAGTCATATACAAAGTGTCTTTTTTTTTTGTTTTTTCCTTGTTTGGTGCCCCTTCCTCCCCCCTCCCCTCCCCTCCCTCCCCTCCCACCCACCCCCCAAAAAATCATCTTTACAATAAGCCAAACAACATTCACCACCCATGAACTGGTGTGTATTTGTTACGGAAGGGTGGGGAGAGGGAAAAGGGGGCGTGGGGGGGGGGGGGAGGAAATCTCATATCAAAGTACATCAAAACGGCTGGTTGGACATGAACAGCGGCGTCAAAAAAAACCGTTTTAAATTTCATCGGTCGTATGCAGAGGAGGAGAGAGAGAGAGAGAGAAGAAGAAAAAAAAAGGGAGCTCAGGGAAGGAAGCTACAGAGTTAAAAGTCGGAGGGGGGGGGGGGCTTGCTTTTGTTTTTAGTGCGTCTGTCACACGTTACTGGCCACCTAGAATACTGTTGCACAATGTTTTATCTACCTTTTTTTATTACAATATAATTTACTTAATTTTTTTTTTCCATTAACAAAAAAAAGAGAAAAAGAGAAAAAAAAACGAAACAGAATTCCGGTTAACTACGGACCAGCGGGTGTGTAATAGGCGTGGTGCCCCTTTTGTTATGTTGTGTCTCTCTCTGTGTGTGTATGCGGGTTTCGTTTTAATGGTATGAGCATTCTAGATGGGGGGGAAAAAAGGTTTTGTCAAGAGTTCGTTTTATGCAGGCCACTTTTCAGTCCTCGATATATTCCCACAGGTCCTTTTCATAGCCTTCGTGCACATGTTGCAATAACACCCTTCGCCGACTCTCGCAGTATCTGCAAGGAAAAAAAAATGAGAGAGAGAGAGTCGAGAGCCTTTAGATGCCAAGGCCAAAACATTTCCGGGCAATGATATATTTAAAAGCAACGAGGTGGGGTTGAGGAACTGGGCACATGGCATTGCCAGTCATGTGCAAGTAATTCCTCTCCCCGTGCAGTGAAAACGGTATATCTCAACCTTTAATACTTATGGACTACAGTTAGCCTATGCTTAAGATCAGAAATGATTTAAATTGTTTAAAGTTAGTTCAGCAAGAAGAAGCTAAGGTCAATGTAGAATGTCATTAATTTCTTTATTTTCTTTTTTTCTCAATAGATTTTAGACTTGTGTTTGTTAAAAATCCATACCGTGTACGGGTTCTGGGAAGTCGGGGGGGGGGGGGAAGGAGGAGGGGTGTAGTGGGGGTGGAGGGAGGGAGGGGCATACAAAAAAATTGTACTTCAATGTTTTAATGATTGACGAATGATGAAATATTTGTGTTTTAAAAGAAATAAAACCTTTGGAAAAAAAATACTTCTGGACTTCAACTCCCACAATCCTCCAGTCAGCCCTGTTTGGCTCCAGGGCTGGGGGTCTCTAAATTTGACAACTTTAAGATTTATGGATTTCAACTCCCAGAATCCCCCAGTCAGCATGGTTGGCTGGGGAATTCTGGAAATTGCAGTCTCTAGATCTTAGAAGTAGCCAAGGCTGAGAAGTACGGATTTAAGAGGCGCTGACCTTGCTTTACAAATCTATTTTACTATTAATCTTCTCATTGTTCCTATGACCCAACTCCTTCCTCTTACGACTGTATGACTGTAACTTTGTTGCTTGTATCCTTACAATTTATACTGATTATTTCCTAGTATCATTTGATTGTTTATTTGTGCCCTATGACTATCATTAAGGGTTGTACCTTATGATTTATGATGAATGTATCTTTTCTTTTAGGTACACTGAGAGCATCTGCACCAAAGACAAATTCCTTGTGTGTCCAACCACACTTGGCCAATAAAGAATTCTATTCTATTCATTCTGAATTCTGTTCTATTCATTCTGAATTCTATTCTATTCATTCTGAATTCTATTCTATTCATTCTGAATTCTTTTCTATTCTATTCATTTTGAATTCTATTCTATTCCATTCTGTTCTATTAAGACATGCAGATGCCCCCACGATGTATTTTATTCAGCCCAACAGAGAAGCCATTTTCATGATCAGCTTCCAGACTTACAGAATATAATCCTTCAGGAACCAAACTGGCCCTTCAATCTCTCAATAGAGGAACAAAGCACTTCTTTCACCCAATTTTTAACTCTTAATTTAATTCCTATATTGCACTTTTTTTCCCCTCATTTCAACGGTCTTGAAGATTTGCTTGAATCAGAAGTTGGACACAGAGGGAATATGTTTCCTGCCAATTCAAATGTTCTACAGGTGAATTCAAGATCAATGGTAAATATTTTGAGCCGTGCTGTCCGAAACAAAGGGGTACCTGTATTTATCTTGCACTTTCTGCTTTATATCCTGCAGTGAGTCTTGAGATATATCTCGTTCCAGATACCCAGAAAGGACCTCGGTAGCATTTTCCAAGTCTGCTTGATTATTCTAAACATGCAAAAAACACTCTGATTAAAATTGAAGTAACTCTTTGGGTTTAAAATAACACACGCACACATCAGAATAGCAATTTAAAAAAAACCCTAGTTTAGTATTTCCATTAGGTAAAGGTTCCCATTGCACACATATATGCTAGTCGTTCCCGGCTCTAGGGGGCAGTGCTCATCTCCGTTTCAAAGCTGAACCGAAGAGCCAGTGCTGTCAGAAGACGTCTCCGTGGTCATGTGGCCGGCAAGACTAAATGCTGAAGGCACACGGAACACTGTTCCCTTCCCACCAAAGGTGGTTCCTAATTTTCTACTTGCATTTTTTTACGTGCTTTTGAACTGCTAGGTTGGCAGAAGCTGGGACAAGTAATGGGAGCTCACTCGGTTACGCGGGGCTAGGGATTCGAACCGCCGAATTTCTGATCGACAAGCTATATAAGTGCTATTGCTGTTTTTTCCCCCTTCCTTCCTTCCTTCCTTCCTTCTGTGGTGGCGCAGTGTTTAGAATGCAGTACTGCAGGCTTACTCTGCCCACTGCCAGGAGCTCGATTCTTACTGGCTCACGGTTGACTCAGCCTTCCATCCTTCCGAAGTCAATAAAATGAGGACTCAGATTGTGTTTGCGGGGGGGGGGGGGGGGGAAGAGAGACTGACTTATGGCTGTAAAGCACTGCGAAGCGGTATATAAGTCGAAGTGCTGTTGCCAATTTTTATTCTCCCAACCAAATCTCCCGGGTCTATTGCCTGGGAGATTTATTCTCCCAACCAAATTTCCCGGGTCTATTGCCTGGGAGATTTATTCTCCCAACCAAATCTCCCGGGTCTACTGCCCGGGAGATTTATTCTCCCAACCAAATCTCCCTGGTTTACTGCCTGGGAAATTTATTCTCCCAACCAAATCTCCCTGGTTTACTGCCTGGGAAATTTATTCTCCCAACCAAATACTGGGTCTACTGCCTGGGAGATTCATTCTCCCAACCAAATCTCCCGGGTCTACTGCTCGGGAGATTTATTCTCCCAACCAAATCTCCCTGGTCTACTGCCTGGGAGATTTATTCTCCCAACCAAATCTCCCGGGTCTACTGCCTGGGAGATTTATTCTCCCAACCAAATACTGGGTCTACTGCCTGGGAGATTCATTCTCCCAATCAAATCTCCCGGGTCTACTGCCCGGGAGGTTTATTCTCCCAACCAAATCTCCCTGGTCTACTGCCTGGGAGATTCATTCTCCCAACCAAATCTCCCGGGTCTACTGCCCGGGAGATTCATTCTCCCAACCAAATCCCGGGTCTACTGCCCGGGAGATTTCAAGGGCGCCGAAGGGTTGTCTTACCTCAAAGATAATGGATTGGTTATTCTTTTTGAGGTAGAAGGCAAAGACGTAGGTATACATGAGCGTGGCACGGCATTGGCAGAGGACGTCGACCGCTTTCTTCAGGAACTGGACTTCGATCCAGGACATGTTGTGCTGCTGCATCTCCTCCATCTTCTGCTTGACTTGGGCGTAGAGTTTGTGCTCAAAGCGCAGGCTCTGCATGTGGTTCATGTAACGGTTGCAGTAGAAGAGGTACCTCTGAAGGGCGGCTCTGGAGCGCTGCATTTGATTCCCCATTAGCGAAATGGAAAAGCGAGAATTAAAGCAGAGCAATCCCAAGGGGATCCTCCGGGGGGGGGGGGGGGGGAAAGGCAGGGATTCCCTTGAATTGTATTGTATTGTATTATTTGTATGCCGCCCTTCTCCGGGAGGACTCAGGGCGGCGAACAATTCAAGGGGGAAAAAAAGGGGGAACATAAAAAGACAAAATACAGATAATAAAAGTAGACAACAGTCGCACAACCATACATGTCGAGAGGGGAGGGAACTCATCACCCCCAGGCCTGCCGGCAAAGCCAGGTTTTGACGGCTTTTCGGAAGGCCTGGAGAGAGGTGAAGGTCCGAATCCCTGCGGGGAGTTCATTCCAGAGGGCCGGAGCTGCCACAGAGAAGGCCCTCCCCCGGGTAATAGCCAGGTGGCATTGGCTGGTAGATGGCACCCGGAGGAGGCCAACCCTGTGAGATCTAATGGGTCTGTGGGAGGTAAATGCCTGAACGAGGCAAGCCTTGACCTCGCTCAGCAAGTTCTCCAGGTGAAGCTCTGAACCTGATACCCACCCCCCTCAGGGCACCACCTCCTGACCCAACATCCCCTGCCAGCACAAATCCGTTTTGAGAGACCGCCTTCTGCCAATTATCTCCCTGCGACCAATTAGATCTCATAGATTGGGCCTCCTCCGAATTCCATCGGCCAGCCAGTGCCGGCTGGCAACTACAAGGAGGAGGGCCTTCTCAGTAGTAGCCCCGACCCTTTGGAACGAGCTCCCCGTGGAGATTCGTACCCTCACCACCGTCCAGGCCTTCCGCACAGCCCTTAAGAACTGGCTAGCCCGTCAGGCCTGGGGACAAAGATAGCCGCCCCTCCCGAATGATGAATGAATGTTGCTTATTATTTTTTACTATATGTGTCTACGTCATTGTTTGTATTCCCCTTCCTGATTTTTATGTGAGCCGCCCTGAGTCCCCTCAGGGAAAAGGGCGGCCTACAACTGTTAATAAACAAACAAACAAACAAACAAATCCAAAGTTAACTTAAATAACTTTTGAAGTGGCTCCAATATCTTAAGTACAGTAAATACAGTAAATCGGACCACTTGTTGCGGGTTTCGGGCTGGAAGCTAAACCCTACTCCACATTCTTCATCTGGTCAACCAGAGAGAGATCGAGCCGGCGGTCAACAGCTTCTGGACGCAGAGGGTTGCCAAGAGTGATGAACTCACCTCTTGGGCATCTCTTGCTGCCTTGGCATCATCTTCGTTGTAGCGGTTGCAGTTGTACCTGAAAGAAGGTTTGTGAATGGGTAGATTTCTAAAAGGATCCTTCTCGTTTGTTATCGGCCGGGCCAAGTTCTGGGTTCGTTCAGTGGCATATTATTGTAAACAAGACAAATATCTCTTGGGTTGTCTTTGCTAGGCTTCAGGGCCTAACAGCTGACTGGACAAGTGTTTCTCAACCTAGACCAGGGGGCTCAGCAAAACAGAACAATTAGTTCAACTGCATATGCTAGTTCTGTGGCCGCTCAGGAAATAAGTCAGGCACGGGAAAGATTTGGGGGCTCCCCGTGTTTTCTTTTCTGTGGGAAACGGGTCCAAATGGATCTAGTGTTTAAGGTTGCCGACCCCTAATCTAGACAAGTGGACTTCAATTCCCAGAATCCCCCAGCCAGCAAGAAGAACCACTTCAGGTCCAAAGCATCCTTCTCAGGATGCCAAAACAAGGCAGGAAACAGAGGTGAATTTCAAATCACATCATGCTGAGTTGATCGTTCAGCATTTCTTCAGCTTACCGTATATACTCGAGTATAGGCCGACCCGAATATAAGCCGAGGCACCTAATTTTACCACAAAAATCTGGAAAAGTTATTGACTCGAGTATAAGCCTAGGGTGGGAAATGCAGCAGCTACCGGTAAATTTCAAAAATAAAAATAGATACCAATAATGTTTTTGAATATTTATTTCAAAGAAAAACAGTAAACTAGCGGTGTATTCAATGAAATACTTCACTCACCTCATGATGCTGATGTCCCGCTGTGATGATGATGTCCCGTGCAGCCGCGGGAGCGATGTCCCGCCTCCTATGACACACGGCACAGTGATTCCTATCATTGGATCACTGTACCAGAGGAGGTGGGACATCGCTATGTGGCTGCTTGCCATAACAAGGAGGAGGTGGGACATCGTTGCAGAGCGGCAGGAGGGGGAGGAAGGGGAATCGTAAGACAGCCCTGCATTACATTAGAACGTGAGGAGGGGGGATGGTGCGGTGCGCGCTGCGCGGCAAACTGACACAGAGGGAGGGGAAACTCACAGGGGCACTGGGCCATTCACAAGTGTCACCCAGCGGCATGGCCCCGCCCCTTTTTCTCCTCCATTTCGGGCAAATTTTTCACTGACTCGAGTATAAGCCGAGGCGGCTTTTTTCAGCCCAAAAAGTGGGCTGAAAAACTAGGCTTATACTCGAGTATATACAGTATATGGAAGGCTTTCTCCGCGGAGGACTTTTGAATTATTCACTCCACAATTTCTTGCACATGCTGGCTGGGGAATTCTGGGAGCTGAAGCCCATGCAGCTTAAAATTGCTAAAAGGCTGAGACAAACCAGACTAAGGACTTCTCTGAAGATCCTATCGTCTCATCACAGAGTTTTAAAAAAAAATATTGCTTTCCATCAATTAGGCAGCAATTATCTGTTGAGGCTCACCCCTCAGACAGAAAAACGTTGCTAACCATCCAACACAATGGTGGGTTGAAAGTGGTACGCCCTGGTATGGGTGTATTGAAGCCTGCCCGGAGCACTGGATAACCACCCACCCACCCGAGTTCCTTACCTGTCCTTTAAAGCAGTGGTTTTCAACCTTGGCAACCTTAAGCCTGAAGGACTTCAACTCCCAGAATTCCCCAGCCAGCTTAGCTGGCTGGGGAATTCTGGGAGTTGAAGTCCTCCAGACTTAAGATTGCCAAGGTTGGAGACCACTGCTTTAAAGCCTTTGGCGCTTCCGCGCACGCTCATACAGCGGCTGGAGGCTTGGGGAGGCGTTGCTGGCAAGTATAACGCATGCATGCACCCCGCGCTGCACGTGTCCATGTGGGCAACGCCGGGCCCGTTCCAACCGTACCACCACTGACCCAACAGCTCCCAAACCCCCGTAAGCGTTTATTTAAACGTACCAGGCAGATCCATGCGGCTCCCACGGGCCGAGACACACCCAGCAAAACTCTGCTTTACAATTCTGGTTCCGACAGACCATGTGGTTGCAGCCGCCATCTTTTTCGATGGTCACGTGGCATTTGGGACACTCCTGCAGACAACAGGAAGAGCGGCGGGATCAAAAGCCAGCAAGGCGTTATTTTTCTTATTTAAAAAACCCATTATTATTACTATTAATCACCCCTATTATTAGTGGTGGGGAGATGGGGGAAATAAGACTTAAGGGAAGTAGTTGGTGGAGGGCGGATGAAATTAAGAGGGTCTTTGGATTGCACATTTAAGCTGTCAAACGGCTTCCCGCCGCTGCCTTAAACAGCCCAAAAAGTTGCTCTCGCGTAATGAGAACCCAACCAGTAAGAATTCCACTGCTTCCAGCTCAACTTTTATAGAAAAATCTTCATGTGGTAATCGCTGTGTCGCTTAGTAAAGGTTCCCCTCGCACAGATGTGCTAGTCGTTCCCGACTCTAGGGGGCGGTGCTCATCTCCGTTTCAAAGCCCAAGAGCCAGCGCTGTCCGAAGACGTCTCCGTGGTCATGTGACCAAAGGCACACGGAACGCTGTTCCCTTCCCCCCAAAGGTGGTCCCTATTTTTTCTACTTGCATCTTTCAAACTGCTAGGTTGGCAGAAGCTGGGACAAGTCACGGGAGCTCTCTCCGTTACGCGGCACTAGGGATTCGAACCGCCGAACCTCTGATCGGCAAACTCAGCGTCTTAGCCAATGTGTCCCTACTTCTGTGTCGATTACCAGTAGATTAATCTACTACTAATTTTCTTTCATTTATAGCTAGGCCTTGCAAAAATGTTTCTTAAGTCTGGGCCATTTTAAGATGTGGGCACTCCCATGCTGGCTGGGGCATTCTGGGAGCTGAAGCCAAACACAAGTTAAAATGATGCAGATTGAGAAACACTGGCTTGTGATGTCAAATAAATTCTGGACGCATTGACAAGCCCCGGGAGAAGGATGGTGAAGACACTCAGCACTTGCCCATCAAGGCAAGGACCACTGTAGTCCAACATTTTTGTTTCTGGCTAACAAAATTCTGCCAGGATGCTCCTCAGAAGGAAACAAACTCATCCCTCACCCTTGTTTCTCCTACTACTGTATGCGGATCATAAGCCTGAAGGATTCTCCAACCCTTCCTGAATTTATCCAAATCCCTCTCAAAACTAACCACATTAGTGGCCATCGCCCTGTCTTGAGGTCATAAAGTCCAGAGGTTACTGATGGGGTTAAGTAAACAATGGTTTGAATCAGGTATACCAGTTGACACCGATCTCTAACCTGTCTACTTTCTTCATGTCGTGTATTATTTTTTTCCCCCCACACACCTTAACCAGTTCCTCTTCTCCGCCACCGACCGCGAAAGACTGGACAGAGTTTGCTGAAGAGACTGTTACCTAGAAGGCATGAAACGGGCCACCCGTTTTGAGATGGGACCCATTTCCAGAAATCTGAGGTTAGAAAAGGCTGCGTATCTCTAGAGAGACCACAGGCGACGTTCTGCAACTGGCACAGGATTCCTCCGTAAGCCAGGGTTGCCTGAACCCTGGGAAAGGCACCGTAGATCAATACGGCAATGGATCAATAGCCAGACTAGAGCAGAAGACGCCTTCCTGCGTTTCCACAAGTGGCAAAAACAGGACACATTCCTGATCTGAGTTGCCTTTAATCATTGCAGGTTGGCTCATTCTCTTCAGTTAGACCCGGGATTGGCTGACTTCGGCCTTCTTTGGAGGCCATTTTTCGCCCTCCCCAGGCTCCGGAGGTTTTATAGGATCCTGGGGAGGGCGAAAACAGCCTCCCCCGCCCTCTCCGGAGGCCCTACGGAAGCTTCAGGAGCTTCCCAGGTGAGTTTGTTCCTGGTTTGTCCTTAGCACCGTTTTTAGTCCTCCGGAGTCATCAGAGAAGCCTATGGAAGGCGAGGGAGGCTGTTTTCGCTCTCCCTAGGCTCCTATAAAGTCTCTGGAGCCTGGGGAGGGCAAAAAAAGAAGGCCAAAAATGGGGAGTGCTGGTCATGCATGCATGACCGTTCCTGAACTTCCGGTTTGCCCATAGGACCGGTTTTTCATGCTCTGGAGGCTTCAGGGAAGCTCTTGAAGGCCTCCGGGGGGGAGGGCTGATTTCACCCTCCCCAGGCTGCTTATAAAGCCTCTGAAGCCTGGGGAGGGTGAAAAAAGCATGCCAAAAATGGAGGGGGAGCGCTGGTCATGCGCGCTGGGGTCCCCCCACGTCCCCCCGCTTTTGGCATGCGAGCCAAAAAAGGTTTGCCATCACTGAGTTAAGACAATAATGCCTGATTTTTTTAAGCAATTAAAAACAAAAACAACAACCCCCAAACCAGGCGTAATAGACATTGTTCCTTTTTTTTTTCTTTCTTTTTTTTTGGCTCTTCAGTTCTTTGAGTTGGAAAGAGAGGAAAACCAAAGAGCTATTGTTTACAGGGGAAAAAATTATCACTCCCTATATGCAAAAGGAAGGTTCAGACTTCACAGAACGTTCTTGTAAGGGAGACAAGAGACTCTGTTATTGTGAGGGTGTCAAGCCAGAGAAACAAACCACCAAACCTTTGTGTTTGCCGCAATCCAATTCGAAGTTTCACTGTCATCATCACACTTCTTAATCCATTTCTTTAACCACTATCCGGGAAAAAGAGAGAGAGAGAGAGAGAAATCACAATACTTCTAAGGGCACCATTCCTAAATTAAAGAGTTTATCAGATGGAAGGGAACTGCCTACAGAAATATGGGACACATGCCCTTCAAGTTCTGTACATGACCATTTAAAAGCAAAAGGAAGCAGGCAAGAGAGGGCATGGCAGAGTTTAAAATAAAACATCAATGAACGTAAAGATTACAGCTGTCCCAAAATTCAAAATTCCCGGCCTCGTGGATGAAACCGCTAGCTGAATGTATACAAATAGACTCGTATCATCTTGAGAAATAATTGTAAAAAAAAATATTTACCCTGTTTCCCCCAAAATAAGACCTTCCCGGATAATAAGCCCAATTGGGCTTTTGAGCGCATGTGCTAAAATAATCCCTCCCCTGAAAATATTGCAACATGGCAACAGCCATGAGGTGACCACGCTCACCTCCCCCTGCACCTCAAAAATAGCAAGACCTTCCTGAAAATAAGGTCAAGCGCTTATGGGGGGGGGGGGGTTGTCAAAAGAAAATAAGACCCTGTCTTATTTTTGGGAAAACACGGTAGTTATTCAAACCAATTCAGGTCCAAAACTTCGCCAAAAAATGAATGAAAGTATGAAATAGTTAGGAGTGAGTTTCAAATCAGAGTTGATCACACATTTTCTTCAGTTTATACAAAGGGTTCTCTAAGCAGAGAACTGTGTGTTTGTTTGCTCACCCTGTTTTTGAATGGTCCATTCCAACTTCCTTGGAAAAGAGCTAAGGGTGGGCCATACACACTATGACATGGGTGGGGCGATCTGAAGTGAAACCCTCTGGCTCTTGGCCTATCTTTCGAAAGCCATATTTCCCAGTTATCCTATATTATCCCCTTTCGTGTACAGCTGCTGCTACGCTGACCCCCTGAAGCAGGGGTGAAATCCAGCAGGTTCTGGAGAACCGGTAGCGGAAATTTCGAGTAGTTTGGAGAACCGGTAGTGGAAATTTTGAGTAGTTTGGAGAACCGGTAGTGGAAATTTTGAGTGGTTTGGAGAACCGGTAGCAGAAATTTTGAGTAGTTTGGAGAACCGGTAGCGGAAATTTTGAGTAGTTTGGAGAACCGGTAGTGGAAATTTTGAGTAGTTTGGAGAACCGGTAGCGGAAATTTTGAGTAGTTTGGAGAACCGGTAGCGGAAATTTTGAGTAGTTTGGAGAACCGGTAGCGGAAATTTTGAGTAGTTTGGAGAACCGGTAGTGGAAATTTTGAGTAGTTTGGAGAACCGGCAGCGGAAATTTTGAGTAGTTTGGAGAACCGGTAGCGGAAATTTTGAGTAGTTTGGAGAACCGGTAGTGGAAATTTTGAGTAGTTTGGAGAACCGGTAGTGGAAATTTTGAGTAGTTTGGAGAACCGGTAGCGGAAATTTTGAGTAGTTTGGAGAACCGGTAGTGGAAATTTTGAGTAGTTCGGAGAACCGGTAGCGGAAATTTTGAGTAGTTCGAAGAACCGGCAAATGCCACCTCTGGCTGGTATCCCCGGAGTGGGGTGGGAATGGAGATTTTGCAGTATCCTTCCCCTGCCACGCCCACCAAGCCACACCACACCATACCCACAGAACCGGTAGCAAAAAAAAATTGAATTTCACCACTGCCCTGAAGCTATATTATTTTTCTATACTGCCACAGGCGAGATGCACCCCAAAAAGCTGAAAAAGCTCACCTTGCATTTAACAGGATCATGCCAGTTTTCGCCACAGTTAAAACTGCAACAAATGTTTAAAATGGGTTTTTTAGACAGTTTTCCAGTTAAGCAGTACTTAAAAACAGCAGAACGTTTAAGATACAGAGCTTTGCCCTAACCCTCAAACTTGATTTATGACCGGCAGTCAGCAAACAGTCTGCCTATCCCCCCCGAAAATATTCAGCAGCCCGTGTTCACTTGGGTTGGCTATCAGAGGAAGCCAAGGCCGATTTCCCCCCACCAACACGCCCAGGTACCAAAATCTAACCTTGGTGCTCTTGTCATCATCCAACCTTGCTTACCAAAACTGCCGGCCACATTTACAGCGAACAGGCTTAGCATCAGGATATTGTACTTTGACAACATGGTGGCAATCTGGAGCAGGACACCATTTTAACAGTCGATTGCACTGCAAGAAACACACCCGTTAGCACGGCCTCACTGCTTTCAAATGGGGGGGGGGAGGGTATTGCAGAAAAGGCAGGGACAGATTGCACTGAAAGATGTCTTGTTAAGAGTACATTCTTCTCCTGCCAGAAATCCTTTATGCAAAGCTTCATCACAGTGGAAACTACTCTGCTGTTATTTTCTCTTCGTATTCAATGACAATTGCACAGATTTAGTTAGAAGCAAGCCATAACTTGTCCCAAAAGGTGCTTTTCCAAATGGCAACTGGACTTTCTTGGGGTTCCCCCCCTCCTTTGAAAACATTTCACTTTTCATCCAAGTAGCTTCTTCAGTTCTACTTGGATGAAGCTTCGTGGATAAAAAGCAAAGGAAGGAGAGGGGGGGAAAAAAAGAAAGAAAGTCCAGTTGCCTTCAAGTTAAAAAAAAAAGAAAAGAAAGTAAGTTCAGTTGCCTTTTGGAAAAGCATCGTTGGACCAACCATGTCCTTGGATGATTGTGATTTTCCATAGACCAGTCTTAAAATTCTGGAATGGTTACATTTGGATGGCACCCAGTTTAGAAAGGTTGGACCAATCATTTCATTTCTCCAGAAGCTTCCCAACTTCCACCTGATTAACTCACAAGTAAACAATTTATCAGTTTACTCTTTGTTGGAACAAACTGGAAGCCAGAACGAATGCATGCACAGTGGGGGAAAAAAATGACTTCCAGCCTTCTTCATGCTTCCTTCCTTACTTAGGATTTAAATAAACGAATTCAGAACTGCAAGCAAGGTGGGTTGGAGAAGAATTGCTATAATCAATCAATCAATCAATCAATCAATCAAAATAGAGCTGGAAGGGACCTCGGAGGTCTTCTAGTCCTGCATGGTCTCTTGCACACCTCCGGAAGGAGGGGGTCAGCAACCTGCAGCTCTGGAGCCACAAGTGCAGCTCCCTGTTGCCAGTCAGCTCTACAATTGATAGGGCTTTCGGTTAGGACAGGTAGAGGAAAAAGGATGCTGCGCTAGGAGGAGACTCTATGGTTGGGGGGGGGAGGGGGAGAACGGGACTGGACTTCCAGTCGGCAGAGGAAAAAGGATGCCATGCTAGGAGGAGACTCTATGGTTTGGGGGGAGAGGGAGAACGGGACTGGACTTCCAGTTGGCAGAGGAAAAAGGATGCCATGCTAGGAGGAGACTCTATGGTTGGGGGGGGGAGGAAGAACAGGACCGGACTTCCAGTTGGCATAGGAAAAAAGATGCCACGCTAGGAAGAGACTCAATGGTTGGGGGCGGGGGGAGGGAGAACGGGACCGGACTTCCAGTTGGCATAGGAAAAAGGATGCCATGGTAGGAGGAGACTCTATGGTTGGGGGGGGGCGGGACTGGACTTCCAGTTGGCAGAGGAAAAAGGATGCCACCTTAGGAGGAGACTCTATGGTGGGGGAACCGACCTTCCGGTTGGCAGAGGAAAAAGGACGCCACACTAGGAGAAGACTCTATAGTCGAGGAACCAGACCTCCAGTCAGCTCCAGAATTGAACAGGGGCTTCCGGTTAGGACTTTTGTGGGTCTTTGAGTGTTTAAGGTTGCTGATCCCTGTCCTAGAGTTTTGAAGCAGCCTACTTTTAGCAGATCTTATTAGCCTCCATCTAAATCTAATGATGAATTTAACAGTCCTTTTGCCTCATTAAAAGGATATGAGAAGCTAGTAAGTGGTTTTTTCCTCCAACAGTCAACCAAACCAAGTGGCTAAAATACTTCTGTAAAACTGTGGCCTTCACATGGACAGGGATTTTAGATTGGGAGCCAAAGGAATATTGTAGCTTTCAAAATGCTCTCTCATTAGAGCCAGTTAACTAAAGACACTCGCATCCATGATGACTACTTGGCCATGAAACGCTGAGAAGGGAACCAAAAAGCGAACACCATTGATCAATCAACAACACATATTTAAACATATCTAGGCTTTTAACATATCAAGGATTCCTAAAACACATGGGGAAAAAATTCCCCTATACTAAGTCACCTTAGCATAGAGTTTTAAAACCGAACACTCACCTCTACAAAACTATTAGTTATTAAATGCTGGTACTTTAATTTAACTTTTGAATCTGTGATCAGGCGCCTACAAAGAGAAGAGAAAGATAATATTCCATTCAGAAAACCTTGTTCCCTTTAAAGCCCAACCTTTTAAAGCTTTCAAGGAAAACAAACAGTCTCACTTAGCAATAAAACCGCAATATTTGAAGGAGTGGCTCTCCCCAAACTATCTTGCCCGTGCATTGCCCCCCCCCCCTCCCTGAGAAGTGCCAGCAACGAACTCAGTCAAATGCCAGGCCAAAAAGGAATGGGTTTTACTGAGGCAGTTTAAACTCACAGGGTTTTAATCGGACTATTTCAGATTTACGAATCAGGAAATGAATGGCTCGAATGTTTACATAGGAATTAGACATGGGAGCACCAAACTCCCCTGCAGTAATGTAATCTCCTCCCCCCCTCCCCAGTTTAACATGCAAATGCTAGAATCATTGTTCCTATCACCCATCACCTCCCTCTTAGGATTGCATGACTGTATCTTTGTTGCTTATGTCCTTACAATTTATATTTTTCCTAGTATGATTTGATTGTTTATTTGTCCCCTATGACTATCATTTGTCCCCTATGACATATTGTACCTTATGATTCATGATGAATTTATTTTTTCTTTTATGAGAGCATATACATCAAAGACAAAGTCCTTGTGTGTCCAATCACAATTGACCAATAAAGAATTCCATTCTATTCTTTCCATATTCTATTCTATTCTATTCTATTCTATTCTATTCTATCCTTTCCATATTATATTATATTCTTTCTATTCTAATTCCATTCTATTCTTTCCATATTCTATTCTATTCTCTCCATATTCTATTATATTCTAATTCCATTCTATTCTTTCCATATTATTTTCTATTCTCTCCATATTCTATTCCATTCTCTCCATATTCTATTCTATTCTTTCCATATTCTATTCTATTCTAATTCCATTCTATTCTTTCCATAATCTATTCTATCCTACTCTTTCCATATTCTATTCTATCCATATTTTATTCTATTCTATTTCCATTCTATTCTTTCCATATTCTATTCTATCCTACTCTTTCCATATTCTATTCTATTCTATTCTTTCCATATTCTATTCTTTCCATATTCTATTCTTTCCATTCTATTATATCCATATTCTATTTTATTTCATTCTATTTTATTCTAATTCCATTCTATTATTTCCATACTCTATCCCTATTCTATTCTATTCTATTCTCTAAGAGACTATTGAGAAAGGACCTCTGAAGTCACTTCGAAAGGGTTACGACAGCCACCTCAAAAGGGCCAAATGGATACATTCAAACCCGACATATTTTATTCCTGGAAAGGATTATGCAAGAGCCCAACCGTGTCAAGCAAGGCTGTGAGGCCATGAATTGGATTTATGAGATGACCTAATTTGGGCTTCAGAGTCCCTCTGCTTTGCTTCAAAGCCCTGAGAAGTTCACTCCCAATTTTGGGTGACTTAAGAAGAGAAACAATGCTTAACAACCTCAATCAACACAGTTCAAAGCCCGAGTTTTACACCACCGTTCTTCATCCCTCTGTCCCGTTATCTGCTTCCACCCCGCTCCCTTCTCATTATGACCCTCTAGCAAAAGTACAGGTAGTCCTAGACTCGCTTAGTGACCGTTCCAAGTTACAACGGCACTGAAAAACGTGACTTATGACCATTTTTTCACAGGATCGTTGAAGCATCTCCTTGGTCAGGCGGTCAAAATTCAGATGCTTGGCAACAGACTCATATTTATGACGGTTGCAGGATCCCAGGGGTCATGTGATTTCCCCTTGGGTGACCTTCTGACAAGCCAAGTCAATGGGGAAGCCGGATTCACTTAACAACCGACTAACAACTAACTGAACCACTGCGGCGATTCCCTTAACAACGAGGCCCAGGAAGGTCGCAAAATGGGACTCACTTAACATACTCACTTAGCAACTGTCTTGTCTCATAAACTCACTTAACAACTGTCTTGCTTAGCCATGGGAATTTTGGACTGAACTGTGGTCGTATGTCGAGGACTATTTGTACAGGAAAAGAGGGGCCTGATGCTGCACCTTCATTCTTGATCAAACAATGGAGTAAGTAGCACTTGGTACCTATCAGGAGCACTTAAGATTTATATACCGCTTCGCAGTGCTTCACAGCCCTCTCTAAGCGGTTTACAGAGTCAGCCTCTTGCCCCACAACAATCTGGGTCCTCATTTTACCCACCTGGGAAGGACGGGAGGCTGAGTCAACCTTGATCCTGTCAGGATCGAACTCCTGACAGTGGGCAGAATCATCCTGAAATACTAGATTCTAACCACTGTGCCATCACGGCCCTCCCTCCCTCCATTCCTTCCCACTTAACAATAGCACTTAGACTTATATACCGCTTCACAGTACTCTCCAGCCCTGTCTAAGAGGTTTACAGAGTCAGCATATTTGCCCCCAACAATCTAGGTCCTCATTTTACCCACCTCGGAAGGACGGGAGGCTGAGTCAACCTTGAGCCTGTCAAGATCAAACTCCTGACAGTCGGCAGAGTCGTCCTGCAATAATGCATTCTAACCACTGCGCCATCACGGCCCTCCCTCCATTCCTTCCTTTACTTCCTTCCTTCCTTCCCACTTAACACTAGCACTTAGACTTATATACCACTTCACAATACTTTCCAGCCCTCTCTAAGCGGTTTACAGAGTCAGCCTCTTGCCCCCCAACAATCTGGGTCCTCATTTTACCCACCTCGGAAGAACGGAAGGCTGAGTCAACTTTGAGCCTGTCAGGATTGAACTGCTGGCAGTGGGCAGAGTTAGCCTGCGATACTGCTTTCTAACCACTGCGTCACCATGGCCCATGGCAAGAGAGGAAGGAGTGGGCCGCAAAAGCCCACTTTGGTGGGAAAAGTTCCCTGTTCCTGACAACACCCCCCCTCCCCCGGGGGACAAGAGTCCTGTGATGTTAACAACGCCGTTGACCCATCCCCCTCCACAGACGGTGGAGCCAAGCAACCGGCGCAAAAGCTCAGGAAATGCAAGTGTTATTGAAACGGCGCCAAGCGCAATACTTACATAACTGTATTGTCATCAACCAAGATATCACAGCCGTGAGCCGGGCACGAGATTGTCTAGCAAGGACATCCGAGAAGCGATGGGAAGAAAGAGAAGACAGGGAAGAACACATCTGATTAGTTTAGGTATTGATTTCTCTAAAAACAAAACCTCTAGAGAAGCTTTCCCTCCCCCCACCCCCAATTCCAGACCACTGCAAGACTGTGTCTTATTCATTTTACTTATATCCCTCCAGTGTTTCCCCACAACAACCCTGGGAAGGGAGTTAGGTTGAGAGAGGCTGGTCCAAAATCATGCAACTGACTTCTCTACTTAAGCCAGGACTAGAACTCACAATCTCCTGGTGATTGGCCCAAAGTCACCCAACTGGCTTTCATGCCTAGGGAAGAACTAGAACTCACAACCTCCTGGTGATTGGCCCAAAGTCACCCAGCTGGCTTTCACGCCTAGGGAAGAACTAGAACTCACAACCTCCTGGTGATTGGCCCAAAGTCACCCAGCTGGCTTTCACGCCTAGGGAAGAACTAGAACTCACAATCTCCTGGTGATTGGCCCAAAGTCACCAAGTTGACTTTCACACCTAAGGCAGGACTAGAACTCACTTTCCCCTGGTTTCTAGCCTGGTGCCTTGACCACTAGCCTCACAGTGCTTTCTTTCAAAGTGTCATTTTGTTAAATAGACATTTAACCACTAATCTAAACTGCCTTTCCTTCACCCGGCTTCCAGAGGCTATCTGAGGTAGGCTTCGGTTCCATGCTTCCCTTCTCCCCATAGATCTTAAAAGGAAAGGCCCAAGACAGTAAGACCCCACCCGGTTTTTCTCAGCAACTTCTCGGTTTCTACTGCTGGTGGTTCTGAAAAGTGCCAACAATACAAATTCTCAGCTGCTTCCCAATATTTTTTTATTTGGGGGGGGGGGGGAGATGTTTCATCAAAGGAACAATTGGGAGCATGATGCCGCCTTTCCTTTAAAAATCTTCATTTCTGTATAAAGACAAGATGGGAGACTTTTACCTGTCCCATGCCCTCCTCCATTATTTTGGTAGTTAAATATTCACTCCAGCACTGCATGCAAAACTTATGTCCACACTCCAAGCCAGTGAAATACTGCAAAGACAAATCGTGGTTAGCGTTATTCGTTTTCCCAGCTCTGAAACTGTAACGGTAGCATCTTTCTCAGGTCCAGAATAACACAGCGCAACCATTGAAGCTCGTGGGCTTCGGGGGAGGTCTCCCACCTCCCCCAAGGGTCTGCCCCAAACATTCATCTCAGCAGCCACTGACCAGGAAATGAACGCAGAATTCCTGACACACACACACACACAGTATCCCAATCAAGGCTGCCACCCTTCCTGCGCTTTTCGCACTCAAACAATGTAATTTAAGATGGCTAATGAACAAGCTGGCACATTTGCCAAAATCTCCCATTAAGGCAACATATTTAGAACATGTCCAAATGTTGGAATTTTTAATCTGTATACTTAGAATAGAATAACAGAGTTGGAAGGGACCTTGGAGGTCTTCTAGTCCAACTCCGTACTTAGGCAAGAAACCCTACACCGCTTCAGACCAATGGTTGTCTAATCTCTTCTTTAAAACTTCCAGTGTTGGAGCATTCACAACTTCTGGAGGCAACTTCTGTTCCACTGATTAATTGTTCTAACTGTCAGGAAATGTCTCCAAAGTTCCAAATTGCTTCTCTCCTTGATTAGTTTCCACCCATTGTTCTTCTCCTGCCTTCAGGTGCTTTGGGGAATAGCTTGACTCCCTCTTCTTTGGGGCAGACCCTGAGATATTGGAAGACTGCTATCATGTCTCCTGTGGTCCTTCTTTTCCTTCTTTTCATTAAACTAGACATCCCCAGTTCCTGCAACTGTTCTTCATCCGTTTTAGCCTCCAGTCCCCCAATCCTCTTTGTTGCTCTTCTCTGCTCTCTTTCTAGTCTCCACATTTTTTTTACATTGTGGTGACCAAAATCGGATGCCATATTCCAAGTGTGGCCTTACCAACTCCTTATAAAGTGGTATTAACACTTCATGTGATCTTGATTCAATCCCTGTTTATGCAGCCTAGAACTGTGTTGGCTTTTTTGGCAGCTGCTGCCCACGGGTGGCTCCTATTTAAATGGTTGCCCACTAGGATTCCAGGATACTTTATCCCTATCTACAGCATCTGCCAAACCTATTGGGCAATCAAGCACCTCTTAATATTCTGGGGGTACAAAGATAGGTTGTCCTCGACTTATGACTGCAATTGAGCCCAGCATTACAGCGGCAAGTTTTTGCAGTCGTAAGTTGAGGCACACATGTGACCAGAAGTAATTTTCTGCGTTTTTTCACAGTCATTAAGAAACAAGTAAGTAATCTCCCAGGCTATAAAGCACTGATTCCGTGGCCATTGTAACTTTGAATACTTGTAAAACGACTAGTCATTAGGTGAGGACTACCTGTACAGAGGAACCTAGATCTGATTCACAAAGATCCCTTTAAATATTTTTGCGATCAAAATATGTAACTCTGGGAGACACCGATTCCAAATGTTTACAATTCTCCCGCTTTGATGGTAAAACCAGCATGGTACTTTCCGACTCTGCTGCTCCAGAAGCTGTGCAATCATTTTGAGGATCGCAAATTTCAACCATCTTACGCGTGCAGATCTACATGTGCCTCTAAAGCCCCATAGGTGGAGCATATCCAAAGGTCTTTAAGAAGCAGAAATTGGATCACAAGACAGGCATGATAAGCAGAGAGAGACAGGAAAGGGAAATGAAATTAGGGAGGTGTTTAACGAGGGGGGGGGAGGGGAAACCAGAATCATTGGTATGTAATCATGTCTCTTCTACTGCAGAAGAAAAAGGCGTTTGAATATTTCTTCTTTCTCCCTCAAGATTTTAGAGATTATTTATCTGGCGTTTATTGGTCTATTTGTGCAATCTTAGGTCTTACCTTTTACCTATAAGCAGGCCTGCAAATTACACACAGATACCGTATTTTTCAAAGTATAAAACACACCTTTTTCCCTCAAAAAAGAGGCTGAAAATCTGGGTGCGGCTTATACACTGAATGCAGCATTTTTTGGCCTCCTGAAACCCCGCCCCCTGGCCGTGCATAGCCTTTAGGAGGCTTTCAGAGTGTTCCTGGGGGCTGGGGAGGGCAGAAATGAGCGAAAAACAGCCCGTTTCTCGCTCAATTTTGCCCCCCCCGCCCCGCCCCCAGGAGCACTCTGAAAGCCTCCTAAAGGCTATGCAGCCTCTATTTTTTGGGCAAAAAAATGGGCCGCTTTTGGGAAATCTGCAGAGTGCTAAAACTTTTTTTAAAAAATTGCCTCTTCAAAATCTTGGTGCGTCTTATACTCTGAAAAATATGGTAGTTAAGG
Source organism: Thamnophis sirtalis (assembly GCF_051295495.1). NCBI lineage: Eukaryota > Metazoa > Chordata > Lepidosauria > Squamata > Natricidae > Thamnophis > Thamnophis sirtalis. The sequence goes on from NW_028261382.1 coordinate 5,427,106, forward strand.
ATATGTATGTATGTATGTATGTATGTATGTATGTATGTATGTATGTATGTATGTTCAAGTTATAGGTTGCACAATTTGGAAGGCACTCACCGAATTCGGATAGTTGAGATAGCAGATCTGACACGGCATGTCCTGGGCAGATGATCTGGTGTTCATCTGACGTGTTCGAGACTTTTTACTAGGATTAATGACGTGACATTCCGCAAAGAGCTTCTCCAGGTTGCCGTCAAAGTACCTACCCAAAGAAGAATGAAGCTTAATGAATAATGATAATAAAAAAATCCCTCTGAAAAACCCACCTTAAAAAATAATAATGCTGAAAACAATTCCAGCCGGCAATGCAGGAGCTCTGGGGCCTGTATACAAACTCAAAAGTTTTCTGTGTTTTAATTCATCTGTTAGCTAGAAGAGGCAGATGGGCTTGCTTATCTAAATCCACAAAACTATTGCTCGTGTTTCTGTTTTTAAAACGACAAAATGCACTGTGAAAATAGTGGTAGGCCACCCTGCTACAAAGGGTCACTTCAGGGCACAAATCCCTGTTGCTGTGTAAGCATCTAATGGGTTTATGGATATATTTTTTCTCTCTCTCTTTCTCTCTCTCTGTGTGTCTTTCTCTCTCTCTCTGTCTCTGTCTCTCTATGTCTTTCTGTCTTTCTCTCTCTCTTTCTCTCTGTGTCTTTCTCTCTCTGTCTCTCTCTCTCTCTGTCTCTCTCTTTCTCTATGTGTCTTTCTCTCTCTCTCTGTCTTTCTCTCTCTATGTCTCTCTCTGTCTTTCTCTCTCTATGTCTCTCTCTGTCTTTCTCTCTCTGTCTCTCTCTGTCTTTCTCTCTCTATGTCTCTCTCTGTCTTTCTCTCTGTGTGTGTGTTTGTGTCTCTCTTTTTGTCTCTCTCCGTCTGTGTGTCTGTCTCTTGCTTTGTCTATCTCTCCCTCACTCTCTCTCTCACACACACATATACAATCACATTAAATTTACAAATAAATACAAGCTGTAACTAAAGAGTTGCCTTCCATCTTGCCAAACACAACTCTTGATAGAATCAATGCCAGTGGGGAAAACTGAAGGGTCAGGCTAGGAACAGACCGTCCTGGAGAAAGAGGATCGCAGAGAGTCAACTTCAATGTCATCTTTATCATCCCAAAGACTCAACATCAATTTGATGACCCACCACCAATCAATAAACACATTAAAAAATATTCAGCCACAGGAATGCAGCCCCGTGTACAAAAGCTTTCAAAATAACGTTGTCTTCGGCAATTAAACATTAAATTAGAACTGTTAATAGACAACATAACATTTTCCTTCCTTCTGTTGGTTCAGGAGCTCAAGTTATGCTTCTAGAAAAAAAATCTCAAACTGGATGCATTCTCCCTAGTGATGAAGAAACATTTTCTAGCCTACCAGATTGTCTTAAAAGTGATTTGGAATTAGATATCAAAAACTAAAAGTGAAAAACCGTTCCTTCCACAGATTAATGCTTGTAGATAAACTCTCCAACGTGAAAAATATTCAAAATGCCTCCAAAGCCCTCATATTTCAAGAGATGCTGAACAGGCCATCCTATCAAGGCTGTGTGCAACTCCAAAATTTCTAGGGAAGGTTGTGGAAAATGCCAGTATGATTAATTGCAACTAGATAAGGTAAAGGTTCCCCTTGCACATATGTGCTAGTCGTTCCTGACTCTAGGGGGCGGTGCTCATCTCCGTTTCAAAGCTGAAGAGCTAGCGCTGCCCGAAGACATCTCCGTGGTCATGTGGCCGGCATGACTAAATGCCAGAACGCTGTTACCTTCCCATCAAAGGTGGTTCCTATTTTTCTACTTGCAATTTTTACATGCTTTCGAACTGCTAGGTTGACAGAAGCTGGGACAAGTCACGGGAGCTCACTCCGTTACGCGGCGCCAGGGATTCAAACCTCCAAACTGCCGACCTTTCTCATCGACAAGCTCAGCTTCTTACCCACTGAGCCACTACGTCCCTTTTGCAACTAGATAAAGCCAGTCAGTTAATTATACTGATAAGGCTCCTGACTATAGTTGTGAGTTAAGCATTTTAACTCGTAAGGCCATTTTGGGCGCCTTTCCAAGTTTGGATTTCTTTATCACACTCAGAAGTCTGTTAACTAAACAACCATGTTTTGGCCCAACAGATAAGGCCAAAGCCACATTATATCTCGTGACATAAATTTTACTAAGCTAGTTCCGATACCAGGGCAGCTAGCTCTGAAGCAGCTTATGTCTCTATGCCAATTGTTTCTATTAAATAAATAAATAAAAAATCCCTTTTATCTCATGTTACAAATATCTTAACTTTATTCCACAACAAATTCCAAACTGTTAGCATCTTTGGTTAAGGATGGGCGGCATAATGGCGCCACACTCTTTTTTAAGTATGTGGTGAGAGATATGGAATTATACCACCCAGGCTGAATTTATGAATTGGGTAAGGAATTTTTCAAAAGAACCAAACCATTAATTTTCCAATAACTGGCCCAAATAAAGACACATTTTTCCTCCTCTCCTCCCAAGGGACCTCAATGGGCGTCTTTGATTTCTAAGTAGCCTCAAATGTCAAGGGCCTGGCTCACAAACATAGCCCATTTTCTACTCCTTATTTGTTTAAAGAATGTAAGAATCACAAGAGTTGAGTTCTTGCTATTCTGTCTACCCAGGAGAAAAACCAAGTAATTATCAGAGAGGTTTTTTTTTTCTGATCGAGTTTCTTTAACTATATCATTAGTCAGTTGCGCCATTGCCTCATTGTTGCAGGATGGAGAACCAATTTTAGGAATACGTTTCTAACCAATAATGCAAATGTTTCAATATTTATTGTGAAGCTTTCTTGATGGCTGCCTCCGAAGGAGGAAAATAAATAAACCCCTTACATATAATCGCTTGAGAACAACAAACTTCTCCTAGCCAATCTCTTGCCTTTTCCGCCCATCCAGTCATCGGCTACAGGACTGCAAAACTTGGCAACTTTAAGACCTATGGACTTCAATTCCCAGAATTCCTCTGCCAGCTATGCTGGTTGAGTACTGTATTTTTTGGAGATACACCTTCCCCCCCCCAAAAAAAAGAGGGTGCGTCTTATACACTGAATATAGCATTTTTGGCCCCCTGAAACCCTGCCTGCTCTGCAAAAATGGATGTGCAGAAGGTTTGGGAGGCTTGCAAAGTGCTCCTGGGGGCTGGGGAGGGCAAAATCAAGCAATAAAACGGGCCTCTTCTTCCCCGCAGCATGCAGCACTCTAGAAGCCTCCCAAAGCTCTGCATCCCCCCCCCTTTTTATGCAAAAAACAAGGTGTGCAGAGGGTTTAGGAGGCCTGAAGAGTGCAAAATCTTTTTTAAAAAATGTATCTCTTCAAAATCATGGTGCGTCTTATATTCCGGTGCGTCTTATAGTCTGAAAAATACGGTAATCCCGGGAGTTGAAGTCCACAGGTCTTCAAAGAGTTTGGAGATCCCTTGACCAAGACCAACTTCCAGTCCGTGTACACACAGAGAAACACACACACCCACACACACACTTACCTCTCCATCAGTTTTTCTTTATCCCAGTTGAAATGGCTGAGGAGTATCCTGGTGATGGTGGCCGGATTCTAGAAGAGGAAGAAGGAAAGTCATTTTAAGAAATGGGAGCAGCAGCTCTGCCCTTTCTCCCAAAACTTCATCCCCACCTCTCCCAATTATATCTGATATAGCCGGCATAATTATTTCAAAGGCAAAAATCCAAGTTGAAACCAGTTGCCTGGTCAATAATGAGCGAAATCTAAAATTGTGGAACCTGAATTTTTCCTTATGGCCCTTTTGGCTGTGGAATACGTCTCACAGAATTCCCCAGTCCGCTAAAACACACCAGAGACTAAGGATACTGGTGGGCTTTCTGAGCTTGGTTGTTTCCTTCCAGATGTTTCATGACCCAACTAGGTAACATCATCAGTGTCCAAAGGAAGTGGGATTTGCAGAGTGGAGGAGGAGGAGGACTGCTGTGGGGGTCCTTGGTGCTCTCTGAGCTTGTTTTCCTTGCAGATTACCAACTAGGTAATATCATCAGTGTTAGAAGGGGGAGGATTGTGGGGTCCTTGGTGTTCCTGGGTGTTGCCTTGCAGATGTTTCATTTCCCAAACTAGGGCTAGAAGGGAGTGGGGGGGGGGTCTGTGGAGGAGGAGGATTGTGGGGTAGCTTGGTTTTTATTCTTGCAAATGTTTCATCATTCAGACTAGGTAACATTATCAGTGCTAATGAAACGGTCTGCAGGAAAACCACCCAGCTCAGAGAGCACCAAGGACCCCTCGTTTCAACCCTGAGCTACAAATAATTCTCCTTTATTGGTACGTTAGATGAGAACATGGAGCCTGTACAATAATGGGGACTCCCCCTCCCCCTAAATACACTAGATCTAGAATGCTTGGCTTTAATTCATTTTCTTTCTTAATACATTCAGGCAATGTTAAGACCAGACTCCCAACAGGCTAACTCAAGAGTCCGACTACCGTGTTTCCCTGAAAATAAGACAGGGTTGTTAGGAATATAATCTAACGGTTGGGTTGGCAATATATAAATCATGTAACAATGCTATAGCTGTTTCTTTAAATCATACTGTAAAATGTGATTGGTTGCTGTTTTCCTCAATCAGCCATAAGGAGGAGCCAGAATGACTGTTACCTCTCTGTTCGTTAGATGCTGGGCTGATCTGATCTGAGTGTTTTTGGAAGCTGGCTGTTAGAAAGTGCCGTGAGCTATTGTAGGTTTTGCAACTGGTAGCAAACTTTGTGTACCGGACTGATTATATGATTACTGGACTATGTTATTTGGATCATCCCTTAACTGAAAGACGTTGATGACTGACTGTCGTATCCGTGTATGACTTGGACTGTTTGATGGACTCGGATACCTCTATTTCCACGAAAGTAAAAGCCTATTTAAACTGCAGTGTCTCTGTATGCTGGTTTGTGTGTTCTCCAACACAACTCTCACAACGCTTCTCTAAACGTACTCGCTCTCCCAACGGGGAGCGTACATAATAAGGGTCTTATTTTCTTTTGACACCACCACCACCCCCGGAAATAAGACTTGGCCTTATTTTCGGGGAGTCTTATTATTTTTGAGGTGCAGGAGGTGGCGAGCGTGGTCACCTCATAGCTGCTGCTTTGCAATATTTTCGGGGAGGGCTTATTTTAGAGCAAGTGCTCAAAAGCCCGATTGGGCTTCTTATCCGAGGAGGTCCGGGGAAACAGCCTTAAAAAAAAATAATAATCCAGATTTTAAGTTATTCTGAATGTTCCATGCTATTTACATACTCCACAGATCCCAATGAAACGAAAAAAGGATTACTAGTACAGATTTCCACAAATAGAAAGGCAGGTAAGACATATAAGTATAATCCTCTTAGCTATTAAATGTCAGTTTAATGTTTCATTGTGCAACTTGACTTGATGTTGCATAAGTGAAGGACCATTCTCCAGGCACAACAAATAGCTCAGCCCAGCTGACACATACCAGGAACATTCACATCTCATCATAAACAAAATATCTGGGAAATCGAGGCTTAATGCAAGCAAAGCAAGCTCCTGCATGCAATAAGGTAGCTTCCCACTTCGCTCCTCCTGGAGGAGGGAGCTGCAGAACTAACCAGAAATGCCTTCCCTAGTTTACCTATCCACCATGGTAATCTCTGGCAGAAGAATCCAAACGGATCAAAGGAGGACGCACCAGAAAACCAGAATTTTTGGGAGATTCCACCCTATCATGACTTGCAAAGAAGGCCCAATATTTAGAGGATTGAGATTAAGGTTTGTGCAGAGAAGAGCAACAAAGATGATTAGGGGACTGGAGGCTAAAACATATGAGGAACGGTTGCAGGAACTGGGGATGTGTAGTTTAATGAAAAGAAGGACGAGGGGAGACATGATAGCAGCGTTCCAGTATCTCAGGGGTTACCACAAAGAAGAGGGAGTCTAGCTATTATCCAAGGCACCTGAGGGTAGGACAAGAAGCAATGGGTGGAAACTAATCAAGGAGAGAAGCAACTTAGAACTAAGGAGAAACTTCCTGACAGTGAGAACAATTAATCAGTGGAACAGAAGTTGCCTCCAGAAGTTGCGAATGCCCCAACACTGGAAGTCTTTAAGAAGATGTTGGGTAGCCATTTGTCTGAAACGGTATAGGGTTTCCTGCCTAGGCAGGGGGTTGGACTAGAAGACCCCCAAGGTCCCTTCCAACTCTGCTATTGCATTGAGATATAAACAGTGTGGCTTTGGTTTTTCTGATATTTGGCTTTATTTCACATTAAGTAGCATTTACGAGTACAGGTAGTCCTGACTGCTCTTTAGAAGGTCAAATCCTGAAGAGGAAACTCAAAGGCTTTGGCCACCTAAGGAAAAGGAAGGACTCACCGGAGAAGAGCCGGATTCTGGGAAAGATTGAGGGCAAGAGAAGAAGAAGGGGACGTCAGAGAAGGAGGTGGCTGGATGGAGTCACCAAAGCAATTGGCATGAGCTTCAATGGACTCTAGAGGATGGTAGAGGACAGTTAAGGCCTGGAGGAACATTGTCTATGGGGTCCCAATGACACAACTTTGCAACTAACAACAACAAAAGTTCTTGACTTACAACACTTCATTTAGTGATCATTCCAAGTTATGACGACACAGAAAAAAACTGACTTATGAACCTTTTTCACAGTTACGACCATTGCAGCAGCCCCCAAGGTGACATGATTAAAAATCAGGCGCTTGGCAACCGACTCATATTTATGATGGTTGCAGTGTCCCCGGGGGGGTCGTGTGATCAGCGGGGAAGGCAGATCCACTTAAAAACCACGTGACTACGTTAACAACTGGAGTGATTCACTTAACAACAATGGCAAGAAAATGGGGCAAAAGTGAGTTAACCAATGTCTCGCTTAGCAACTGAAAATTTGGCCTCGTGAGTCGAGGACTGCCTGTATTTGACAAAGGAGATAAAATTTATTAATTTTTTAAGGCCTTTGCTGTCAGTGAATAAAAGATGTAAAAGAAACTTTGAATGGAATATACTACTAAACTATTTAAGAACTACTAAAAGTTTTATTCCCCATCCAGGCTATACCATCCCTGCTAAATGTAGAACACCATAACCTATTTATTCACTGGTGAGACTGCTGATAAATCAAATTTTATTTGGCTGTCAATCCCACGCACACATTATCTGGCAGTATTTCCATGAAGGCTTCATATATTCTTTCCAATTCTGTCTCATATGCTGTATGCAAAGAAGGGTCAGGTTCCTGTCTGTATTATTTTAGTGCTAATGTTTACCTCTTTGTGCCGTTCATTAAAGCCAGTATCATTATTACAGCTAGGAAGAAGGGGGGGGGGGAATGAGCAGAAATGGCTTAGAAAAAAACTCATGATGGACCAAATGATCTCCACCGAGGAAGTCTATTAGTGTTCTGACCTAGGCTCCCTTAACAAGCATGAAGCAAAGTCTTGGTCCTGGCAAAACCCCTTTTATTTACACGACTGTGAATTCCTTTCATTCAGTCAGCCAGGCTTGGCAAACAGTTTTTCAGAGGAATATTTATCCACACGAACCTTATCTCGTTTGGAGAGCTGCCAGATAATTAGTTTCCAAACACAGGGCAAGGCAGCATTTGACACAGAGTCTCTTATAGTCACAAACAGAACTTTCCATTCTTGAAACGACTGAAGGAACGAATTGTTTCCTGCAAAAGCCCCCTCCCCATTCGCTCCTCTTTTGTTTCCTCTGGGAGGGGCCAATTACTTCCAAGGTGTGGCTTTACTCCCAAGTCAACCCTGCTTTCTTAGTTGTTCTTGTCTTCTGGCAGCTCTGTGCATGTGCACACTGGGAACAGGCTCCAGCTGTTCCTCTGCCTCACTGCTGTCTAGCTCCCTCTCTGCTTCTGACGCAGAGCCCTCGTCTGAGCTTTCCTCAACCCCCAAGACTGGCCCACATTCCTCCCCAACCTCCTCGCTGTCTGACTCTGCTGCCAGTTCCATTGGCTGCTGGCGGGCCACAATAATTAGCAGTTCTGAAGCAAAAGTGAATTTTCTCTTTCAAGAGTTCAGACTTTTTTTTTATTTAAAAAAACTACATTCACAGATGTTCCTTGAAAATGGAATTGTGGCTCTGCTATGCGTGCTTCCCATGGAGAAAGTCCCAGGTTCAACCCACATTTGCAAACAGAGCTGGCGAAGACTCCTGTCTAAAACCCTAGAAATGGAATCCAAGCAAATAAGGCTACAGATCCCACCAGGTTGAGGAAGGGTTTCGTTTGCATATATTTGATGAATGGTTTAAGGTTTTAAGGTTTAAGGTTTATTGTATTTATATGCCGCCCTATTCCCGGAGACTCAGGGCGGCTAACAAACCCAAGGGGGGGGGGTAAACAAGAAGGGAGTACAACAAACAGGTACCAAGAGAATTTAAAAGACAGTCAACAGTCACACAATTCGAGGGGGGAAGGGAACTCGTCAACCCCAGGCCTGCCGAAAGCCTGGAGAGAGGTGAGGGTCCGAATCTCTGCAGGGAGTTCGTTCCAAAGGGCCAGAGCAGGGTTATTGCCCTTTATTCAGAAAAAAAAGCATCTTTCAAGGATTTATTGTTCATACAATAACAAAAAGCCTTCCCAACTTGGAAGGGTTTAACCTCTGCAATTTTTGACTTTATTCAGAGATGTAAGTATGTAAAAGTAATTAAATGTAACATCCATATGATGGGTAAGGATGCCACTGTATCTGATCATCAGAGAATGCAAAAGGAACAGGAATAGAATACAGTCTGATTTAAATATAATTCGAGTCTATTTTTAGGATATGTAAGACAAATATGTCTGTAAAATCAGCTCTGGGGAACAAGTGGACATATCCACATTCAGTTTTCTTGGCAAATATACAGAAATGTTTTGCCAATGCCTTTTTGGGGAATTTTGTTTATTACTTCTCAAAACAATGAATTGACCAGACAATCTTCCATCAAGTTTACATGAAAAGATAAAATTGGATGTCGAAACGATTTCATTTGATGCTAGCAACCGAAGCATTTTTTAATAAATATTCTCCCCCCCCCCTTTACAAAATTCTCTCCAGAATTCAGGACAAATGTCACAGGCCTTCACTAAATACAGCTAAAAGATCTGTTAACTCTAATCGTTAACCCAAAGTCCTACTTATTTAGAAAATATTTGCAGCCTAAAAAAAAAACATCCAAGTTCAGTCATTTTATTCTAAGGCAACATGTTACATAACACTTCTTTTCTAGTTAGATCTGTGCTAGCATGATAATCTATGTACTCTGTTGCTCTAAGACTGTGAGTGATTAAAAGAGAGAGAGAGAGAGATCAGCTGTCCAGCCCCTGCAGACAGCCCTTCTGAAGTTAAAAATATATCCAGGATCTTTAAGGCCGTTTCAACATTACAAGCGATAGCTTCAGTAATGGTATTAATTTCTGGGACGGCTGTCACAATTAGTTCCGGCTCTATTTTACAGCCACAGACACTAAGGAAAGCTCTGTGTGAGCTGAAGAAGCTTCTTGGATGAGAAGCAAAATGTCTTCAAAGAAAAACCCAGAAATTCCAGTTGCCCCTTGAAAAATAGCACCTTTGGGGCAACTGAGAATCTCCATAGACATTTGCAGAGATAGTGGCTTTCCAACTTCCCTACAGAGTTCCCCACTGTTCTAACATTGCTTCCTCTCCCAAGGAACATCAGCTGTTCACTTTAATCTCAAAATATGTGAAAGGCTAGATGGCTCAAAGCCCCCCCCCTTTTCACATCATAGCTTAACGAGAAGAGAGCCAAGGTGGCGCAGTGGTTAAATGCAGCACTGCAGGCTACTGCTAGATCAGCAGTTCAGCGGTTCAAATCTCACCGGCTCAGGGTTGACTCAGCCTTCCATCCTTCCGAGGTGGGTAAAATGAGGACCCAGATTGTTGGGGGCAATATGCTGACTCTCTGTAAACCGCTTAGAGAGGGCTGAAAGCCCTATGAAGCGGTATATAAGTCTACTGCTATAGCTTAACAAGAAGCCTTGCAGTTCAAGGCCAACAACCAAACCACCATTCCCCAGCATCAAACGTATTGCTTTTCCGATTCGCTACAAAATATAAATTTAATCATTCTCACAGCCAATGCTATCAGAGGAGAGAGAAACGTTAGTCCACTTCCACTGTAAGGGAAAAAAAAAATCCAGCTATATAAAAGGTAAATAAGTTGAATGCAGGCTGAAAGAGAGATGGCCACAGTGTTGCAATTTGTGCAAACTTCAGTGTTGCAATTTGCAGGACCAGGAAATCCTTCCAAATATTCAACCTAAATAATCAGGATTATCGATTTCTGAGGATATCGTAGCAATAATGGAAATCATAACCGGTTTTTTTAAAAAAAAATCATCAATATTTTCCCATTTGGGATAATATTTGGGCAGAGTAACAAACTTGGTTAAAATCAAAGTTCCTAAAACATGGGAGAGGTTTCCCCCAGATCTTTGAGCAGAAATAGATACAATCTACTAGATCAGTGTTTCTCAACCTTGGTGACTTGGTGAGCTGTGCTGGCTGAAGGATTCTGGGAGTTGAAGTCCACAGGACTTAAAGTCACCAAGGTTGAGAAACACTGTACTAGATACAGTAGATTGGCCCACACGCACATTGTGAATTAGTTCACAGCTGGATGGAATAGTCTTCCACGGAGGGTTTTGGACCACAACCAACCTCCCTGGGTCCAGACAGATGTTTTTCAACTTCGCAATCTAGGGCTGAGAGTCAGCCGGCTTCCTTGCCTACGGCAGAATTCGAATCTGGGTCTCTCTCAAATTCCCAGCAGCTCCAAGGAGAATGGCAGAGAAACGCTTATTGCTCGATAGGGGGAAAATTGCAAAATAAAATCTCCAGTAGATTAAAAGCACCCAAGTGACAACAAATGGCTTCATATCAGCCTCCCAGTAATAGTTTTAAGTGTTACTGGGTATTATTTTTTTTAAAAAAATGGAAGAATTCCAAATGTCAAAACATACCTCAAGTCACTTACGGAGTCTATGCACAACAAATCGGGTCGCCCTCAACTTACAACGGTTCATCTAGTGACAGTTCAAAGTTACAACGGCATTGAGAAAAGTGACTTGTGAGCATTTTTCACACTTAACAACCGTTGCAGCGGTCATGAGATGAAAATTCAGATACTTCGCAACTGGTTCACATTTATGACGGTTGCAATGCCCTGGAGTGCCATGTATAACAGAGCAAAGAGCAAGATTCACTTTACAACGGTGTTGCTAATTTAACTGTTGCAGTGATTCACTTAAAAACCATGGCAAGAGAGTTCGTAAAATGGGGAAAAATTCGCTGAACTGTTTTCACTTAGCAACAAAAATCTGGGGCTGAAATTGTAGTTGTAAGCCGAGGAGTACCTGTAATGCCATTATGAATCAATCCTCTGTAGCCAGCATGTGGTTTGCTTTCATACATACAAAGCAAAGAAAAATACACAAGGTGGGTGCTTTTTACTGTCCCAAAAAGTACAATCCTTTGGTAAGCAACAGAGTTTCTTACGTACAGTGGAGCAAGCTTGAAGTTTACCATACAAGCCAAGAACGTAGCAATGGTTTGAATCGGACACCAGCAGAGGTAGTATTCTGGAGAACCAGTAGCCCACCAAGCCACGCCCACAGAACCGGTAGTAAAATTATTTTTGAATCCCACTGCTGGACACCAGGTCGTAATGATATGTACATCCCAAACCAACACACTTCATATTCAATTTTCTTCTCCTTCTCCGCAGCCTTTAAAAAAAATAATATTAAGGCAAATGAAATGTCCAGAGGCTCCGTGTTTCCAAAATATTAAAACATGTTTTGGACTGCAAAGAGCAATCTGGCCCACATTTCATTTCAGAAGGGCCAAAAACAGAGGCTTAACTTAGCATCTTTGTATTAGGTACTCTGGAAGCCATTAAATGCCAACTATTTAAAAGGAACGCACCTGTATTCACATATGAGGAGATAAAGCCACCTGACAATATTCTTTTTGCAGGGTTTCCTGGCAATATTTGAATCCTTCTCAAGCAATATATATAACATTTACGATTTAAGGACAAGTTTACCTAAATGCCACTCTGAAGTCCTTCTGACATGCCACCTCATTTGACTAGAGTGGCAACTTGCTCCTCTCTCAATCCCAAAATTAACAAAAGAAACAAAGAGACAAACCATGAAAGGGCCTTAATTCTAATGTTTATTTCGTGAAAAAAATTTTTTGATTACCTAGCAATCTGAACCTAGGGTCAAGAGTTGAGAGACACGTTAATTCTAATGTTTATTTCGTGAATAAAATTTTGACTACCTAGCAATCCGCAGCAAGGGTCAAAAGTTGAGAGACCCGTTCATATAAAGAAACAGTGTGATTCCAAGATAAGTCTTAACAAATAACGTCCTTCTTAAATCTGACCTTGGACCTGCCAGACACAAAGACATCCTTCACTGGCAATCTTTACATTGCGCCTCTGTATCGAAGATTAAGAGCAAGGTAAGCTCTGGATTTGGGCCTGGTTCAATTAGAATTGGGAAGCGGAAGGAATACGGCCCATCCACACCCACGATTACTCACCCAGCTTTAACTACCACTCGAAGTTCTTGGCATCAGGGTCAAGCTGTTCTTCCCTTTCCTTTAGCAAATCTTTAAGAGGATTAACGTCGCCTTGTTTGTGAGTTCCCAATTGCAAAAGTAAATCACCGCTGTGTGTTTAGTTCAGTTGTTTTCCACCTTCCTAAAGTCAGAGCAAATCTCCAGGTAAGCACAAGGCTGTGAGTGCCATTAACCACAGAGGAAGACACAAGGAAGAACTCATGTCATAGGAGAGTTCTTTACAATACAGGCTAAAGTTCACCACCTCAGGCATTCTCGCCTAACACATCATGAATGACCCTTGGAAGTTTTAAAAAATACAATATTTGTAGAGTTTCAGGGACATGAGCGTCAATGTCTGAGGCCATCAAGCCAATCCTGAAGAAACTTGGGACAGAAAAAGGGGGGTTTATTGCAAGCCACGTCAACAGCACTTCAACAAGGTCTTAGGTATGCAATGTTACAGGTACACCATGCAATATTTACATAGACAAGGATAGGAGCCCCTTGTGGGCTGTTTGAATGCTCACTCAAGAGAAGACCAGGAACTCTAGCTGCTCAGGTATTCTTGAGAATAGTTACCTGAATAGCTCTTGGAAGCAGAAATGTAGCTTCCTCATCCGCTGAGCATAGATCACTTACCTGAACTGGACATATTTGTGGAATGGAAGGATTACAGATTACCATCCTTCTTCTTCACAGGAAATGGTTATTTATCCCTGGAAGATGTGGACACCTATTCCCCGCCCCCCCACTTCCCCATCCTATTCTAACCTCAGTTTCTTGAACAGCTTCTGCTGCTAAAACAAGGAAAATGTGTCAATGTTTCTATATGGACCTCTGTCTCAAAATAGCCATTGTGCTAAACCAGGAGTTTTCAAACAAAACCAGGAAATCAATTCAACCAAGCCTATCCGTCATTAGCACCCAGCAATTGTCATTAGCCATGAAAATTAGAGGCAAAACTTTTGTGCAGCTTAAAACTTAGTAATTACAGTCCAGTTCCCCACCGCGTTCATCTAATTTCAATTGTCTTGAAGGCTAAGAGCACCTTTGATCCTTACAAGTCAACCTGACCATTCCAACCCATTGCAGGAGCAAGACTGATCTTTAGAGCAGACTCTTCTTCAGCCGAATTAACACCTTTGCTTACTTAGCAACAGGAAATGCAATTACACACCTGTGCTAATAACCATTTTATTGTTTATAACTTGTGCAACTCTGGATGCCAATTTCAGCTGGGAGGTATAAAATGCCCAGATTACGAATAACTCAAGCCTTAACCTGGGATTTTCCTAGACTTGTTTTTCAGAGCCAGCAATGTGACGTTTGGATGTGTGAACTGTAACCGTGTAATTGTAACTATAACCCTAACGTGAAATAGTATTTACAAAGGTTAAAAAAAGCTTTGGTCCCCGTTTATATCAATGACATCAGCAGGAAACGATGCAAAATCAATAGGCAGCCAATCCTATGCAAAATACACTTGCCCACAATAAGGGTTTGTTAAAAGTTCCAGGAAATAGGAAGCACTGTCTCTCTTATCACATTTCTAGAATATTTTTGGTACCAATGGAAACGCCACTCCGTATTGGACTTCACTTGTGCCCAACCTGAGTCAATCCCTTTTAACAACTGTGTACACACACTCCTGCCTCTCAAAAATGCCAAGACATAGGTACACATTCCTGGGCCCTGCCCCTGTTGTCATGTTGCCATCCTGAGCAGCTGCCCGGGGGCCACCCAAAAAGGGTTCATGCCAGTATCAGCTGCAGGATTGGGACTGCTGAGCCTTCCTACCACACAAACCCTCCCAAGAATATGAAGTCAGATCCTACGAAGCCTGGGATTCCCCTCTGGGTGATGCCAATAGGAGGGCGATGACTCTTGCCTTTACCATGTTCCCATCCGGGTTGGCGGGGCAACCAGTCACTGCTCACCTGGCATGTACCATGTAGTGCCACCGACCCCCCCCCCCGCCCAAGCTCTTCTCCTTCCTGCATTTCTTGTGCAATTCAGCTGTAGGGTTATCCTTTCTTCTCTAAGGACCCCAATTCACCCCTCTGAAGGGGGGAATCACAGTGTCCACAAAGCAACTGGGAGGGGGGGGGGCATGGTTATCCTTTCCTCCCTAAGGACCCTGATTTACTCCTCTGAAGGTGGGCGGCACTTTAGTGCCCATAAAGCAACTGGGGGAGGGGCATGATTATGCTTTCTTCTCTGCTAAAGACCCTAATTAACCCCTCTGAAGGTGGGCGGCACAGTACCCACAAAGCATGGTTCAAAGGGGTGAATTGAGGTCCTTCTTAGCTGAGAGAAAGGATAGCCATGCTCCTCCCCCCAATTGCTTTGTGGTCACTCAGATTTCCCCCCTCCCCTCTGAAGTATCCACAGAGCAACTGGGGGGGGAGGTTATCCTTTCTCCTCTACCAATGAACCCAATTCACCCCTCTGAAGTGGGGGGGGGAGACTTCAGTGACCACAAAGGGGGAAAACAGGGAACCTTAACCCTTTCCTGGCCATCTCTAGAGCGCCCCCCTCTCTTTCCAGGCAGGGACTGCAAGGCCGGAGATCTCTCCAGCCAGTGGAGGGGAGAGGGGCTGATCTCAGCCTGGCTCTGTTGCCTCCCCTCGCCCTTTCCTGCGGGGGGCGGGGGAGAAGAGAAGTGGGCTCCGGCTCCATCCAGCAGCATCGCCCCTTGAAGGCGTGGCTGGCCGGCTCAGCTCCCGCTGCTTCTCGCAGCGTCCCCTCCTCCTCCTCCTCTCCTTTCCCTCCCGCCGGGCCTGCTTCTTCTGCTCCAGCCCGCCCGGCCTTCTTTCTCTCTATCTCCTTTGCCTCCATCGGCGGCGGCGCGCGGCGGGCACGCGCACCTGGATGACCTCGTTGACCTCTCGGATGCACTCCACCATGTGCTGCAGGATCTGCTCGGCCGTCAGCACCTCGTAGCGGTAATCCTCCTCCTGCTCGTGGCCCAGGCCGCCTCCACCTCCTCCGCCGACGCCTCCACCAGGGCCCGGCCCGCCTAGCCCGCTGCCGCCGAGGCCTCCTCCACCACCACCACCGCCGGGCCCGAGGCCGCCCGTCTCGCCGCCCAGCAGCCCGTCGCGCTCGCCGCCCACGCCCAGCCCGGGCTCCACCAGCTCCACTTCGCCCAGGTCGAGGTTGTCGTCGTCGGGCTCGTCGTCGTCGTCGGGCTCGTCGTCGTCCTCCTCCTCGGCGCCGCTGTCCTCGCTGCACTCCTCGTCCTCGTCGAACTCATAGTTGTAGCCTTCGTCCGAGTCCATGGCGGCGGGAGGGCGGGCGGGCGCGCGCGCGGGGTGTGAGGGGGGGGCGGCAGCCGGAGCACGCGAGGCGGGCGGAGAAGGGCCCGCGAGCGGGGCGGCGCCCTCCTCCTGCCCCCCCACCGGGATCCGAAGGCTTCGGGCCTTGCACGCCTCCTTTCGTGTCGGCGGAGCGATCGCCACACCAAGCCCGCCCGCCCGTCCGCCGCCGCCGCTCCTCACAGGCGCCGCTGAGCCAACAAAGGGACGCGTCCGGCCCGCTCCGTCACCTCGACGCACGCCACCACGCACGCACGCACCGACGCACGCACGCACACGGCGGGACGCGCCGCGACGAGCGCCGCCGCGGCGGTGGGCGGGGCAACGCCGCGCCCCGCCTTCTTTTTTTCCATCCTTCCTCCTCCCTCTTTCTCTCTCGCTAGGCCTTGGGCGAGTGGGCGGGCTCCCGCGTCCATCTTGAGCGTGGCTTGGGGAGGGGGTTTCGTCACGCGGGAGCCATCTCGGGAGGGTGCGCGCACGCACGTTCCCACGCCCGCCTGCCTTTGCTCGCCACAAGGAAGCGGGGGGGGGGGGAGAGGGATGATGATCGCCATCTTGGGTGTGTCTAACGCTGCTTGTGTGAGGAGGCGGGGGTGTATGTTTGTGTGGAGGGCGGTTTGGTTTCCTCACGAGGCCCGCAGCTTAAAATGCTGAGCCAGCTTGGCATGGCAGATTCTTTTTTTTAAAAAAAAATTTTTTCCCCCCAGTGTAAATATTCCTATTTTATGGACATGGACAGTACATTGACTGGGTCAGGTCTTTTTTTAGCTACTTAAACAATAGTAATATGTTTATGTTTGTGCATTTGTATGTGTGTGTGTATGTTTGTATGTATGTGTATATATATACACAAAACACACACACAAACACAAACATGCATACATAAACATACATACACACATACATATTACTATTGTTTAAGTGGCTAAAAAAAGATTTGACCCAGTCAATGTACTGTCCATGTCCATAAAATAGGAATGTTTACACTGGGGGAAAAATTATGTATGTATATGTATGTATGTATGTATGTATGTATGTATGTATGTATCTATCTATCTATCTATCTATCTATCTATCTATCTATCTATCTATCTATCTATCTATCTATCTATCTATCTATCTACCTATCTACCTATCTATGCATCTATGTATCTATCTATCTATGCATCTACCTATCTATTTATCTATCTATCATCTATCTATCTATCATCTATCTATGCATCTATCTATCTATTTATCTATCTATGCCTCCATCCATCCATCCATCCATCCATCCATCCATCCATCTATCTATCTATCTATCTATCTATGCATCTATGTATGTATCTATCTATATCCATCCATCCATCCATCCATCCATCCATCCATCCATCCATCCATCTATCTATGGATCTATCTATCTATCTATGCATCTATCTATCTATATCTATCTATCCATCCATCCATCCATCCATCCATCTATCTATCTATCTATCTATCTATCTATCTATCTATGCATCTATGTATGTATCTATCTATATCTATCCATCCATCCATCTATCTATCTATCTATGGATCTATCTATGCATCTATGCATCTATCTATCTATCTATATCTATCCATCCATCCATCCATCCATCCATCCATCCATCCATCCATCCATCCATCCATCCATCCATCCATCCATCTATCTATCTATCTATCTATCTATCTATCTATCTATCTATCTATCTATGCATCTATCTATATCCCAAATATGAGAGGGAACATACTGCTTCCCTTTTGCCTTATATGTTATGTTCTTATATGTTATGTTATAATATAACATTTCTGTTATTGCAGATACTGCAGATTCAGCTCTGCCTTTCTGACCTTAATTCTGCCTTAAGGTCAAGAGATCCTCAGTCCCTCAAGCTCATGGTTGTCCCAAAGGTGCTTTTTTTTCAGGAGGCAACTGGACTTTCTGGTTTTCTTTCTTTCGGAAGACGTTTCGCTTCTTGGGTGAGAAGATCTGGCAGAACTGAAGAAGCTTCTTGGATGAGAAGCGAAATTTCTTCAAAGGAAAAAAAAAAACAAGCTCTGACAGGATAGCGGGGATCCTATCCTGTGCAAAGCGAAAGGTCTTCAAAAGGAAAAGCAAGAAACTCCAGTTGCCTCCTGAAAAAGCACCTTTGGAACTTAATTCTGCCTTGCAAGCTGATCAAACTGGGTTACGGAGTAGTCTTGGGCAACAGATGAGCTGAGGTGGCGCAGTGGTTAAATGCAGCACTGCAGGCTACTTCAGCTGACTGCAGTTCTGCAGTTCGGCTGTTCAAATCTCACCGGCTCAGGGTTGACTCAGCCTTCCATCCTTCCGAGGTGGGTAAAATGAGGACCCGGATTGTTGTTGGGGGCAATATGCTGACTCTGTAAACCGCTTAGAGAGGGCTGAAAGCCCTATGAAGCGGTATATAAGTCTAACTGCTATTGCTATTGCTAACTGTATGGCTTTTACCCGTGAACCCAGAACATGGGGCTAAATAAACCATGGTTAAGCATCCTGGACAAATCTTAGTCTGGTTTGCTTCACACACACACACACACTGCTGCTGCTGCATTTATGCCTGGAGTCGCTTTACAGTTTTCATACAGTATAGTCTTTATTGTCATTATACATCATGTATACAACGAAATTGGTTTTAGCCTCACTGGTGCAATCCATGTCAACAAATACAAACAACATAAATAGTATAAGGAATAATCCCTACGCAAGTAATTAGAGGGAAAAGAACTAGAATGCATTTCTACGTCTCTGTGGAGTGATTGTGTTTAAGACTATGACAGCCCAAGGATAGAAACTATTAATCTTTTAAGGAGCACTCTGGATGTTTTTACAGATCTTTTTCCATGCGGATCCCCATTTTTATTTCCTAATGGTGAGGTGACTTGTACATTGCCAAGAACTAAGCTGAGAATGTCAGGGATGAAGCTTTAATTACAAACCATGATGGCCGGTTTCTGACCAAACCTAGGTCAGTGGAAACTTTCACTCGGAATGTCCCTCATCCCACTTAAAAAGGACTCGCCCGCAGCTTTTGGTTCCATGGGTTTTCTATTTATCAATATATATACTGTACAAAAAATTAAAATGGACACTTTCGTAGAAGGTTTATTTACTGAATCTGGTATAAATAGAAATGTTAAACCCGTAAGGTATCAACATCCATGCCTGTGTCTTAAGACTCATGTATGACTCAGGATTTCTTGTATTTGTAAATTCTGCACCTTAGCTATGAATGTTGGAGCATTTTTCTGAATTTTCTTTTACATTGGTGTTTTAATACATATTCCTTCATTTTCACTGCCTCTTAATCTTATTCGTATAAGAGAAGATGTGGAATAGAAGAGACTAGTTAAGGCCACCAGGCCCACTCCCAATTCGGTTCTACCACAAAACCGCGGACGACAAAATCGCGGTCGACGAAAGCGTGTATGTAACGTCATCACAGCGCGACGAAAAAGATCGAAAAATGTAAAAATAAAGCTAAAACCTTCCCCTAACCCCCCCAAACCTAACCCTAAACCTAACCCTAACCCTTAATGTAACGAAAAACCTAACGCTAACCCTTAACCTAACGCTAAACGTAACGCTAACGCTCTAACCCTAACCCTTAACCTAACCCTAACCCTTAACCTAACCCTTACCTTTATGTGAATCGGCTTGCTGTAATTTAATTTTTATTTCAATTTTTCGATCTTTTTCGTCGCGTTGTGATGACGTCACATACGCGATTTCGTCGACCGCGCTTTTGTGGAACGCGCTTTTGACGGGTCACGCCTAGCATAGCTGGGGGATTCTGGGAGTTGAAGTCCACAGGATTTAAAGTCACCAAGGTTGAGAAACATTGCTCTAGACTGTGGCCCTACCCTCAAAAGAAAAGCTTGTAGATAATGGTAATAAACTAGAGTGGGGTAATAAAAAAGCCACTTGGAAAAAGGTCTAACCGCCCACTTCCATCGGCTGCTACTAATAAAACACAATGGATGTACCTGGCAAGCCTAACCTGTTGCTCAAAGATCCTTCCTTTGATTTGCCCTGCCATGCTGGTTTTTTTTGCTGTCAGGATGGAGCTAGATTTCTATCTGCAGGGCCAGTGTCCTTCTAAAGCTTTGCTTTATAGGGTGAGGTGGGGTGGCACATAAATTAAAGAAGTGAGAGAGGAAGAAAGAGAGGAGAGGGGAAAGGGAAAAGAAAGGAAAGGAGGGGAAGACAAAAAAGGAAGAGAGAGGGAGGAGAGGGAAGGAAGGCAGGGAGTGAAGAAAAGAAAGGAACAAGAAAAACAAAGAAGGAAAGAGAAAGAAAAAGAAAGATAAAAAATGAGAAAGAGAAAGAGAAAAAGAGTGCCAGAAAGAAAGAGAAAAAGAATGAGAAAGAAAAAGAGAAAAAGTGAGAAAGAAGAAAGAGAAAAAGAGAGGAAAAAGTGAGAAAAAAGAAAAAAGAGAGAAAAAGAAAAAACAAAAAAGAAAGAAAGAAGGAAAGAAAAGAAAGAAAGAAAAAAGAGAAAGAAGGAAGGAAAAAGAGAGAAAGAAAAGAGAAAGAGTGAGAAAGAAAGAGAAAAAGAAAGAACGAAAGAGATAGAGAAAAGTTAAGAGTGGGAAAAAAAGAGAAAGAAAGAGAGAAAAAGAGTGAGAAAGAAAGAAGAGAAAAAGAAAGAAAAAAGAGAACGAAAGAGAGAGAAAAGGAGCGAGTGAGAAAGAAAGAAAAAGAAGGAAAAAGAGAGTGAGAAAGAAAGAAATAGAAAGATAAAAAGAATGAGAAAGAAGAAAGAGAAAAAGAGTGCCAGAAAGAAAAAGGAAGAGAAAAAGAATGAGAAAGAAAAAGAGAAAAAGTGAGAAAGAAAAAGAAAAAGAAAGAGAGGAAAAAGTGAGAAAAAAGAAAAAAGAGAGAAAAAGAAAGAAAACAAAAAAGAAAGAAGGAAGGAAAGAGAAAAGAAAGAAAGAAAAAAGAGAAAGAAGGAAGGAAAGAGGGAGAAAGAAAAGAGAAAGAGTGAGAAAGAAGAAAGAAAGAGAAAAAGAAAGAGAGGAAAAAGTGAGAAAAAATAAAAAAGAGAGAAAAAGAAAGAAAACAAAAAAGAAAGAAGGAAAGAGAAAGGAAAGAGAAAGAAGAGAAAGAAGGAAGGAAAAAGAGAGAAAGAAAAGAGAAAGAGTGAGAAAGAAAGAGAAAAAGAAAGAACGAAAGAGATAGAGAAAAGTTAAGAGTGAGAAAGAAAAGAGAAAGAAAGAGAAAAAGAGTGAGAAAGAAAGAAGAGAAAAAGAAAGAAAAAAGAACGAACGAAAGAGAGAGAGAAAAGGAGCGAGTGAGAAAGAAAGAAAAAGAAGGAAAAAGAGAGTGAGAAAGAGAGAAAAGAGAGAAAAAGAAAGAAAGAAAGAGCGCAGGGAACCAGACCCTCTTTCCCAGCTCCGCCACCCGCGAAACTTCTCCCGTGGGGGGGGGGGAGGTGCCCCCCCGAGCGCGCGCAGGGTGGGGGCTGCCCGCCGCCTCTCACGTGACCCGGCTGCGTCACGTGACCCGCGAAGGCTCCTTCCTCCTGCCGTTCGTCGTCCACGCCGGGCAGTCTCCGTCCTGCTGCAGGGATGGCGAGCACGGCGGGCGCGCTGCTCCTGCTCCTGGCCGCCGGCTCGAGCGCTGCCGTGTGGCCTCAGCCGCAGTGGCTCCGCCAGGACCCCTCCAGCCTCTGCCGGCTCAGCTCCCGGCAGTTCCGATTCGCCTATGCCAACGACTCGGCGGTGAAGCCGGGCTGCGATGTGCTGGACGGGGCGTTCCGACGTTACTGGCAGCTGCTTTTCCCGCTCGGGCTCCAGGAGGAGCAAGTACGGGAGGGGAGGGGGCAGGGAGGGAGGGAGAGAGGAGGGGTCCTGCTTTTGCGGCCCTCTTTTGCACGCGATGTAATGCGGGGCAGCAAAGGTGCCGCGTTCGCACGATCTGCTTCCCTCTGCGGAGCTTCGCTAGGAATTTCGCTTGAAGGGGAGCGTGGGGGGCTTCGCTCGGGGCTTCTCCTGCAGCTGAACGAGTTGGGCGATCCTTTGCTTGGGTTGAAAACGTGTTTTTGGGCAGGCAAACAGGATAAGTGGACTTCGAACCATGGCTCCAGCAGAACTTTTCCCTTCTTTTCCCCTGGACGCATAACTGTCCAAGCTTCCTTTCCCAAAACCCATTTGATCTAATTTGGTGGGCTTTGAAATAAGCCAGATACGGGATAAGAACAGGGCAGCGCCTCTGGAACAAAGCAGAAGTCCCAGGGACTGCTGACTTGGAAGCAATTCCCATTGCAATTATGGTGAAATTAGTTATCCAAGAAATGCAAGATTCTGTATCTCTCGCAATTACGTGAGCATTTTGCTCCAGGAAGAAGCTGTCAGTCCAGACAGATAAATCAAGAAAACAAATCCACAAGGAAGGCGAAAACCATTGTTTCCCCAGCTTTTCATAATAGAAACTTGCAACCCTGGTTGGTCTGCACCTCCCCCCCCCTTTATACTTCTGTGAATTAAGGAAGTGATTGTCTTTGCTGCTTTCATATGTTATCACATTCGCCCTGGACATTAAATATTTCAGCCCCTTTTGGCTAGGTGAACAGGTTTGCGTACTGTATTTTCCCGAAAGTAAGACAGGATTTTCTTTTGACCCCCCAAAATAACCACTTAGCCTTATTTTCGGGGAGGTCTTATTATTTTTGCAGGAGGCAGCGAGCGTGTTCACCTCATGGCTGCTGCTCTGTTGCAATATTTTCGGGGGAGGGCCAGGGGTGGGTTTCAGGCGGTTCGTGGCGGTCCCCGCGAACCGGTTGGTCGGCGAACCCGGAAGTAAGTAACTTCCGGGAACGCCGAAGGATCCACCCGCCCGCCCGCGTTTCTTACCCGGTTTTGACGAGTTCTGCGCTTCCACGCCTGCGCAGAACGCATACAGCGCCTGCGCGAACCTCCAGGAGCAGCCGGAGCATCGCACAGGCGCTAGTACGCATGTGTGCACTGCGCGCATGCACGAGGACGCCAGCGGCCCCGCTCCAACCGAACTGGTTGGAACGGGGTGAGAAACCCACCCTTGGGGAGGGCTTATTTGTGCTCAAAAGCCCGTACTGTACTGTTTGCTGTTTGCTGCAAGGAGGCAAATTTCTGGGAGGCAGGGAGATTTCCCCCCCCCCCTTGTTTTCCTCCCCAAAAGCTAGATGCGTCTTATACTTCGGAAAGTCTTATACTCTGAAAAATATGGAAGCCTGACCAGAAGATGGCAGCTTTTAGGATCTCTTTGCTACCCATAATAGTTACCCTGAATTTTTGCACTCACCCAAAACATTTCTATCTTTAGCTGGTTCCATAAGCAAAGAGTTTCCTACTAGTAAAAGGGAGGAAGTAATAAAAAAGAGCTGTTACAAGGGGATTACCGCTGATCATAGTTCCTCATTCCTTCGTTTCCGAATTTTCTACCACCTATGGCATTTTCTCCTAGAATGTGCAATCTCAAAAGTTGATCTGAGTTTTCTGTCAGACCTCACACCTAAACTTGACCTGCAGGCACTTGCTGTACTTTTTGAAACATAAGACACACTTTTCCCCTCCATAAAAGAGGGTGGAAATGTTGGTGCATCTTATACACCGAATATGGCCAATTTTGGCCTCCTGAACCCCCCCCCCCTTGCAGGTCCGTTTTTGGCAAAAACGGGGTGCGCAGAGGGTTTGGGAGGTCTACAGGGTGCTCCTGGGCAGTGGTGGGTTTCAAAAATTTTCCGAACCTACTCTGTGGGTGTGGCCTCCTTTGTGGAAGTGGCTTGCCGGCCATGTGTTCTCTCCTTCCTTCTTTTTGTCTCTGTCCCTTTTTCATTTTTCTTTCATCTCACTTTTTCTTTCGTTTTTTCTTTTTTTATTTCTTTCTTTCTTCCTTTCTTTCTCTTTCTCTCTCTGTGTGAGTCTGTGTGTGTGTGTGTGTGTGTGTGTGTGTCAGTGGTCGGTTTCAAAATTTTTTGGAACCTCTCCTGTAGGTGTGGCCTGCTTTCCGGGTCCACTGGTGGAACCTCTTCTAACCGGTTTGGTAGATTTGACGAACCAGTTCTATTGAACCAGTTCTATTGAACCAGTTCTATTGAACTGGTGTGAACTGGTAGGAACCCACCTCTGTCCTGGGGGCTCGGTAGAGCAAAAACGACACGTCTGGAGGGCTTGGGAGACCAAAACTGGGCCCATTTTCCACTCATTTTTTCCAAAATACAGGCCACACGGGGTTTGGGAGGCTTGCAGAGTGCTTTTGGGGGCCGGAGAAAGCAAATACTGTATGCGCAGAGGCCAAAACTATTATTTTTTCTTGTTATTCTCTTTGAAATCTTGGTGTGTTTTATACTCCAGCACATAGTCTGAAAAATACAGTATAGCTTTTTCAATTTCTCTGCTTGACTTTCCAGTAAAGACTGTCCTTGATTTATGCTGGCAATGGAGCCTATTATTACAGTTGTAAGTCGTTGCTCCCACAAATCGAGGTGTCATGTCACCCAATATAATTTTTGAACATTTTTTGCAATGGTCATTAAACGAAACCATTTTCCCCAACGGGCGTTTTTTTGCCAGAAATCAGAAGCAAAAAAAAAAAAAAAGATCGCAAATTGTAGTCACACAACTGTGGCCATAAAGGTCATTGCACAAAATGCAATCATTTTACACACAAGGGGGATGGTCGTAAAATCAGAAACGGGTTGAAAGTAACTTTTGTGGGTCTGTTGTAACTTTGAATGGTTGTTAAGGGACCAGTTGTGAGTTGAGGGCCACAGATCCTACTGGGCTGAACTAGAGACTGATTTCATATGAGAATGGAACCCTTTCTCACCACCGCAATTGCCCACTGCAGTGCAAAAGCAGAGACACAGTTCTCTAGGTTTATATTCGTGGTTTTTCCTTCCACCCTCCTATTGTGGCCCGCCGGGGGCCTGCAGAGCTGACAACAGATTCGGACAGTGAGGAAGTTGGGGAGGAAGATGGGCCAGTCCTGGAGTCTGTGGAAGGCTCTGATGAGGGCTCTGTGTCAGAGGCAGAGAGGGGGCCAGAGCCGTATGCCGGTTATCAGCTACCTTCAGAATCAGACATCAGTGAGGCAGACGAACAGCTGGAGCCTGTTCCCAGGGTGTGCGCAAGGGTCGACTTGGGAGTAAGGCCACAGGTGGACGATGAATGGCCCCTCCCAGAGCAAATAAGAGGAGCGAAAGGGGAGTGGAGTTTGCAGGAGGCAATTAGTTCGCTTAATTGGTTCGTGACTCTCTGAGACTCCTTGCCAAGTTTTGCAGAGATCGGCCTGGCAGCTCTCCAAGCCAGAGAAGGTCTGTGACTGTAAATCCTCCCTTGAAAGACTTTGCTGGATTAAAAGGAGCAGAATTCACAGCAAATTAATGAAAGGGGTTTTTGTCGGGACCAGGAGTTTGCTTTGTGCTCTCGGGAAGCCTCGGTTGGAACACCTCCTTAACTCCCAGTTACCTGGCAGATACTTTAGTGCAGGGGTCTCCAGTCCCCCACCCATGGGCCAGCACTGAGCCAACATATGCCAGAAATTGGGCCGTGCAAACCAGCGAAGCCCCATCCAAACATTGCGGTCTGTGGAAAAAATCTTTCTCCGTGGAACTGGTTCCTGGTACCGAAAAGACGGGTATGTGTGTATGTGTTATATTGGGTGACATGACACCTCGATTTGTGGGAGCAATGACTTACAACTGTAATAATAGGCTCCATTGCTAGCATAAATCATACTGTATTTTTCGGACTATAAGACGTGCCGGAGTATAAAACGCACCAAGATTTCCAAGAGAATAACAAGAAAAAATATAGTTTGGCCTCCACGCATACGGTTCTTGCTTTCTCCGGCCCTCAAGAGCACTCTGCAGGCCTCCCAAACCCACTGTGTGCCCCACATTTTGCAAAAAATGAGTGAAAAGTGACCAAGTGGGTCACTTGGGCAACAGATGAGCCGAGGTGGCACAGTGGTTAAATGCAGCACTGCAGGCTACTTCAGCTGACTGCAGTTCTGCAGTTCGGCTGTTCAAATCTCACCGGCTCAGGGTTGACTCAGCCTTCCATCCTTCCGAGGTGGGTAAAATGAGGACCCGGATTGTTGTTGGGGGCGATATGCTGACTCTGGAAACCGCTTAGAGAGGGCTGAAAGCCCTATGAAGTGGTATATAAGTCTAACTGCTATTGCTATGTGAAGCTGTTTTAGATGCCTTCAGGTCAGTGTTTCTCAACCTTGGCAACTTGAAGTCCCGTGGACTTCAACTGCCAGAATCTTCCAGCCAGCAAAGCTTTACAAAACAGCTTTCCCCTCTTGCCTTAACCAGCCTCCCCCTGCTTACGCCAGATGCCAGGCCTTCAAGATAGATAGGAATCACAGAAACCTGGATGTTTGTTTTCATGTTTCGTTTTTTTAAATTCTAAGCTGCAAGAGTGCTTTGTTAAAAGAAAAAAAAAACACCCCAAAATCAATCATTATTACACAATTGTATCACAGCGGCCAGTTGTTTCGCCGGATTTGGCATTGGTTACTAGTCGGGCCCCACCCAGGGGCCTAGGACGTCGTAACGTATTTTCGTAATATGCGTGCAGATCCAAGCAGTGCGGCTTTTTGCATTTGACTGATGGTGATTTTGTCAATTTTTAACTGTTTTAAATGTAATTCCAGTGCTTTTGGAATAGCACCCAGTGTGCCAATTACCACTGGAATTACCACTGCTGGTTTGTGCCATAGTCGTTGAATTTCGATTTTTAAGTCCTGGTATCTTGCGATTTTTTCATGCTCCTTCTCGGCGACCCTGCTATCACCTGGTATTGCGATGTCTATGATTGTGACCTTATTTTTCTCAACCAGTGTGATGTCTGGTGTATTATGCGCCAGTATTTTGTTGGTTTGTATACAGAAATCCCACAAGATCTTGACCATCTGATTTTCGGTGACTTTTTCAGGCTGATGTTCCCACCAGTTTGTTGCTGTTTTAATATTATAATTTTTGCACAAATTCCAATGGATCATTTGTGCTACTGAATTGTGCCGCAATTTATAATCAGTCTGCGCGATTTTTTTACAGCAGCTGAGTATGTGATCAACAGTTTCATCAGCTTCTTTGCATTATTATTATTATAAATAAAGGAAGCTTCGTGTAACTGCTACTTGGAGAGAGATTCCCTTGCTTTATTTCCAATTGTCTATTGCAGGGAGCAACGGCAAGGATCTGTGTCCTAACCTTCTCATCTCCGTGACCGAAGCAGGATGCAGCGGCTATCCCACCCTTGGATCTCCGGAGAACTGTAAGAAAATGGTGTCTCCTACAATAATAGGAAAGAAAGAGAAAGGAGGAGAACGTGAAAGGAAGATGGGGGAAAGAAGAAAGAGGCAAGGAGAGGAGGACGGGAGGGGAAGAGAAGGAGAGAGGGTAGGAAGGGGAAGAGGAAGAGGAGGAGTGGGAGAAAGGGAAGGGAAGAAGGAAGGGAAGGAGAGGAGGAAGGGAGAAGAAGAGACGGTAGGAAGAGGAAGAGGAGGAGTAGAGGGAAGGGAAGGAAGGGGAAGGAGAGGAGGGAGGAAGGGAGAAGAAGAGAAGGAGAGAGGGTAGAAAGGGGAAGAGGAAAAGGAGGAGTAGAAGAAAGGGAAGGGAAGAAGGAAGGGAAGGAGAGGAGGAAGGGAGAAGAAGAGACGGGAGGAAGAGGAAGAGGAGGAGTAGAGGAAAGGGAAGGAAGGGGAAGGAGAAGAGGAAGGAAGGGAGAAGAAGAGAAGGAGAGGGTAGAAAGGGGAAGAGGAGGAGTAGAAGAAAGGGAAGGGAAGAAGGAAGGGGAAGGAGAGGAGGAAGGGAGAAGAAGAGAGGGTAGAAAGGTGAAGGGGAAGAGTAGGAGTAAAAGAAAGGGAAGAAGGAAGGGGAAGGAGAGGAGGAAGGAAGGGAGAGGAAGAAAGGAGAGAGGGTAGGAAGAGGAAGAGTAGGAGTAGGAGAAAGGGAAGTGAAGAAGGAAGGGGAAGGAGAGGAAGAAGGAAGGAAGTAGAGAAGGGAGGGAGGGAGAAAAGAAAGGGAAAATGAGGTGGTGTTACAACAGGAAAAAAGGGAATTCAAATAAAGCAACCCAAATTGTATATTACAACCCATTAAATGAAATAATAAATGTATAAGAATGATAAACGTATAGAAGAATAACAACTCTGTGAATGTCTACTTAAAATGATATGTAAGAGAATAAAAAATAAAAATAATTCTCCAAAAAGAAAAGAAAAGAAACTGGTGTCTAATTCATCGTTGATGGCAGGATTGCCATCACTGAGCTGATGGTCAGCCGGGTGCCCTTAAGACTGTGATGGCGAAGGGCACCCTGGTGATCACAAGCTCAGTGATGGCAACTTTCTGGAGTCTTCACGTCCTTTTTGTAACGTGGTGACCAAAACTGGACCTCTCCTAAACAACCACAGATGGCCATCCAGATTTGAGGGGAGCTTCCCAATTTTGGTCTGTGATGACTCTGCATGCCCATCGTTCCCAAAACAATCCCTGACATTATAGATTCTCACTCCTAATAAAAAGACGATGTCGGTCGTTTGCGTTGAGGAATGCCAACTTCTAAACATGGTGGCTCCGTGGCCAAGACTCTTAAGAGCTTGTCGATCAGAAAGTTCGGCAGTTCGAATCTCTAATGGAGTGAGCCCCCGTGACTTGTCCCAGCTTCTGCCAACCTAGCAGTTTGAAAGCACGTAAAAAATGCAAATAGAAAAATGGGAACCACCTTTGGTGGGAAGAGAAGAGCGTTCCGTGCGCCTTCTGGGGTGTTGAGTCATGCCGGCCACATGACCACGGAGACATCTTCGGACAGCGCTGGCTCTTCGGCTTTGAAACAGAGATGAGCACCGCCCCCTAGAGTCGGGAACGACTAGCATGTGCGAGGGAAACTTTTACCTTTAACTTCTAAGCTTTAAAGTTTTTAATTCAACTGCTTGCTTTGTTCCCCAAATGAACTTCCAGATAAACTCAGCGTTTCGGTGGATCTGATGCTACTCACAGCCACCAATATCTGGGGTGCCCTCAGAGGTAAGATGAGGGGCAGGGACAGTTTTCCCTCGCTGTCTTTGTACCTGAGTACTCTGACTTTTTCTCGTCCAACTGATGTGATTCTGCCTTGTTCCATAGGACTGGAGACCTTCAGCCAGCTTCCCTGGAGGGACGAAAGTGGGACAGTGAGTACGGGATATTCGGGAGGGGAGTACAACGTCTGTGGTTAATTGCTTTGTTTGGGTGTGACTGTACGTGTGGAGCGACAGCAGGAATTGTGGTTTGTCAACAGAACAGTGGTTACAAACCCCAGCAGTGAGGCCTACTCAACAAACAATGTTTAAACAAAGCAGTGGTGGGTTGCAGGTGGTACACCCCAGTATGGGCGTACCGGAGCCTGCCCGGAGCACCGGATACCATTCCAGTACGGCGTGACCCGTCAAAACCGTGCTCGACTAAGCCGCGCCCGATTAAACCACGTCGCTGACGTCATCAACAGGGCGACAACAGCCAGCGCGGAGAAAGAAGGGCGCTTTAAATAGCGCTTTGAAAGCAAGCCGATTCAACTTAAGGTAAGGGTTAGGTTTAGGGTTAGGATTAGGGTTAGGGTTAGGTTAAGGGTTAGGATTAGGTTTAGGGTTAGGTTAAGGGTTAGGTTTAGGTTTAGGGTTAGGTTAAGGGTTAGGGTTAGGATTAGGTTTAGGGTTAGGTTAAGGGTTAGGTTTAGGGTTAGGTTAAGGGTTAGGGTTAGGGTTAGGTTAAGGGTTAGGGTTAGGGTTAGGTTAAGGGTTAGGATTAGGTTTAGGGTTAGGTTAAGGGTTAGGTTAAGGGTTAGGTTTAGGGTTAGGTTAAGGGTTAGGGTTAGGTTAAGGGTTAGGGTTAGGTTAAGGGTTAGGATTAGGTTTAGGGTTAGGTTAAGGGTTAGGTTAAGGGTTAGGTTTAGGTTAAGGGTTAGGGTTAGGGTTAGGTTTAGGATTAGGTTTAGGGGGGTTAGGTTTAGGTTTAGGGGTTAATTTTAGGTTTAGCATTTACAGCGTGCTTCTGTCTCCGCGCTGTTGTCGCCCTGTTGATGACGTCAGCTACGCGGTTTCGTCGAGCGCGGTTTAGTCGAACGCGGTTTTGTGGTGGAACCCCAGTACGGTGCTCCGAAGGACCCACTCACCCGAGCTCCTTATCTGTCCTTTAAAGCCTTATGTGCATGGTGCGTACAGCGTCTGCGCAATGCTCTGTTGAGCAGCTGGAGCATTGCGGAGGTTTGCAAAGGCGTCGCTGGTAGGTACGATGCATGCGCGTGCTGCGGGCGTCCATGTGGCCGACGCCGGGCCGGATCCAACCGTACCGATTGGAATGGGATCCGGAACCCACCACTGAACCAAAGTCATGGATTAGTGCTATCATGTCAAGATGAAATAGGTAAAGGTAAAAGTTCCCCTCGCACATGTGTGCTAGTTGTTCCTGACTCTAGGGGGCGGTGCTCATCTCCGTTTCAAAGCCGAAGAGCCAGCGCTGTCCGAAGACGTCTCCGTGGTCATGTGGCTGGCATGATTAAACGGCGAAGGCGCATGGAACGCTGTTCCCTTCCCACCAAAAGGTGGTTCCTATTTTTCCACTTGCATTTTTTACGTGCTTTCGAACTGCTAGGTTGGCAGAAGCTGGGACAAGTCACGGGAGCTCACTCCGTTTCGGGGTGCTATAGATTCAAACCGCCAAACTGCCAACCTTTCTGATCGACAAGCTCGGCGTCTCCACCAATTAAATAAGACCCAACTAATTAGATTCTCCCAATTTGCTGAAGCAAACTCCAAACACCCTTGAATGCGATCTATGAGAATAGACAGATATTGTCGTGCAGTGGTTAACACACCAGGCCAGCCACTGGGAGACTGGAAGTTCTAACTCCCACCTTAGGGACAAAGCTAGCTGGGTGACTTGGGGCTGATTATACCAGGAGATGGTGAGTTTGAGTCTTGCCCTTAGGCATGAAAGCCAGCTGGGTGATCTTGCGCCAGACCCTTCCTGGGGAGAAAGGCAACAGCAAAGCATTTCTGAAAATGTTGTCAAGGAAACTGCACGGACTAGTCAAGGCTGTTGCCAACAATGAAGAATGACTCACAAGCATACCCAGATGAGTCCATGTATCTATTCCACTTGGAAATGGTGGGGGGAAAACAGTCGTAACCAGCCTGCTTTCCACGGAGGACCTATGTACTGGCCAAACCAGAAAGAGGGCTGAGAAAATATCTACAGACACCCCCCCCCCAACATAAAGTGTTTCAAGGTCTCCCTTCAGGACGCCTCTATAGGGCATTGTGTCCCAAAACAACTAGACACAAAGATGGTTCCACCACAAAACCGCGTTCGACTAAAGCGCGCTCGACGAAACCGCGTAGCTGACGTCATCAACAGGGCGACAACAGCGCGGAGACAGAAGCACGCTGTAAACGCTAAACCTAAAATTAACCCCTAAACCTAAACCTAACCCCCCTAAACCTAATCCTAAACCTAACCCTTAACCTAATCCTAACCCTTAACCTAACCCTAAACCTAACCCTAAACCTAACCCTTACCTTAACTTGAATCGGCTTGCTTTCAAAGCGCTATTTAAAGCGCCCTTCTTTCTCCACGCTCGCTGTTGTCGCCCTGTTGATGACGTCAGCGACACGGTTTAATCGGGCGCGCTTTAGTCGAGCGCGGTTTTGTCGTGCCACACACAAAGATATCCCCCCCCCAATACCATCCCTCTGCTGAACACCTAATTCCCACCACAGGGTCTTGGGTTTCTAAAGATATTTACCCATGTAGTAGGGCTGTATTGTTGTAATCCTTCTCATCTTCTCATCTTTCTTACTGTTCTTCTGCTCTTGGTATCTTACGACTGATCGCTTGTTATTTGTAACTTAATGATGAAGGATGCTATGATTTATGATCTGTGGCTGATTACTTATATGTACACTGAGCTTCTGCACTGGAGAGAAATTGCTTGTGTGTCCCCTTGGCCTATAAAGAATCCTCTCCTCCTTCCTCTCCTCTCTTATCCCTTCTCTCCTCTCCCCCCCCCTCTCCTCCCTCCTCTTCTCTCCTCTCTTCTCCTTTATCTCTTCTCCCTTTTCTCCTCTCCTTTCTCTCTTCTCTCCCTTCTTCTCCCTTCTCTCCCTTCTCTCCTCCCTCTCCTCTCCCCTTTTTCCTTTCCTCTCCTCTCCTCCCCCCTCTCCTCTCCCTTCTCTCCTCTCCTTTCTCTCTTCTCCCTTTTCTCCTCTTCTTTATCTCTTCTCTCCCTTCTTCTCACTTCTCTCCTCTCCCTCCTCTCCTCTCCTTTCTCTCCTCCCTTCTCTCCTCTCTTCTCCTTTCTCTCCTCCCTCCCCTCTCCTCTCCCTTTTCTCCTCTCCTCTCTCTTCTCTCCTCTCCTCTCCCTTCTCTCTTCTCCCTTTTAGTAGTAGCAGTAGTAGCAGTTAGACTTATATACCGCTTCATAGGGCTTTCGGCCCTCTCTAAGCGGTTTCCAGAGTCAGCATATCGCCCCCAACAACAATCCGGGTCCTCATTTTACCCACCTCGGAAGGATGGAAGGCTGAGTCAACCCTGAGCCGGTGAGATTTGAACAGCAGAACTGCAGTCAGCTGAAGTAGCCTGCAGTGCTGCATTTAACCACTGCGCCACCTCGGCTCCCTTCTTTCCTCTCCCTTTTCTCCTCTCCCTTCTCTCCTCCCTTCCCGTTCTATCCCAGTCTGAAGCTTGAGCTAATTCAAGCTGCCATTTGCAATTCACTTTGCTAGCTGTTACTTGTTCTTCGGAGGGCTTTCCGGCTTAACACGGGGCCAGGGAAGATCCCGTGGCATCTCATAAACCCTAGACCTGAATTCTTGAAGAGCTTGTTTAGTCCTCCAAGCACACGGCCTGGTTTTTTTCTCTCTCATTGGAGAAGGTGAGATCCCTGGGAGAAGTTTACACGGGTCAACTGGGTCTTCTCTTCTCCTTCATATAGTTCTACCTCAACAAGACAGATGTGGTTGATTTCCCTCGCTTCCCGCACCGAGGTCTGCTCCTTGACACCTCTCGCCATTTCCTGCCTTTGAAAATCATCCTGGAGACCCTGGTAGGTGAATCTGGAAGCCACCTCCTAGATAAGCACGCTATTCTATTGACGGACTTAATTCATGTCCTTCACCACAACCCTCACCTTGCCTTCACGAGCCTTGGGGCCTTCTGACGTTCCCCTCTTATGCTTAGGTGGCTCTGTGTTGTGGTTGCAGGTTTTTTTTTCTAACCACCCCTCATTCCCTCAGGACGTCATGGCGTACAACAAATTTAACGTGTTCCACTGGCACATCGTGGACGACCAATCGTTTCCGTTCCAAAGCATGGTGTTCCCGGATCTCAGTTCGAAGGTGAGCAGTCGCGTCTCCCACTGAACCGCTGACGTTTAGTCAGGAGTGGGTTGCTACAGGTTTGCCCGGGTTTGGGAGAGCCCGTAGCTAACGTTACGGCCGGTGCGGAGAACCTCCAAATCCCACCTCTGGCTGGCCCCGCCCTGCCCACCCCTCTCCTCCCAGGAGTCCCCACAGCCCGTTTTGGATGCGAGGTACCGTATTTATTTTAACTCTGGGAGAGGAGTGGGTTGCTACAGGTTTGCCCGGGTTTGGGAGAGCCCGTAGCTAACGTTACGGCCGGTGCGGAGAACCTCCAAATCCCACCTCTGGCTGGCCCCGCCCCGCCCATCCCTCTCCTCCTAGGAGTCTCCACACATCCCGTTTTGGATGCGAGGTACCGTATTTATTTTAACTCTGGGAGACACCGATTCCGAATGTTTACAATTCTCCCGCTTTAATGGTAAAGCCAGCATAGGACTTTCCGACTCTGCTGCTCCAGAAGCTGCGCAATCACTTTGAGGGCCGCGAATTTCAAACATCTTATGCGAGTAGATCTAGCATATCCAAAGGTCTTTAAGAAGCAGAAATCGGATCACAAGACAGGCATGATAAGCAGAGAGAGACAGGAAAGGGAAAAGAAATTAGGGTGGTGTTTAACGAGGGGTGGGGGGAGAAACCAGAATCATTGGTATGTAATCATGTCTCTTCTACTGCAGAAGAAAAAGGCGTTTGAATATTTCTTCTTTCTCCCTCAAGATTTTAGAGATTATTTATCTGGCATTTATTGGTCTATTTGTGCAATCTTAGGTCTTACCTTTTATCTGTAAGCAGGCCTGCAAATTACACACAGATACCGTATTTTTCAAAGTATAAGACGCACCTTTTCCCCTCAAAAAAAGAGGCTGAAAATCTGGGTGCGTCTTATACACTGAATATAGCATTTTTGGCCTCCCGAACCTCCAACCCCTTCACCAAAATGGCCGTGCGTAGCTTTCAGAGAGCTCCTGGGGGCTGGGGAAGGCAGCAATGAGCAAAAAAGGGCCCATTTTTGCCCCAGCCCCCAGCAGCACTCTATAAGCTCCCTAAAGGCTATCCATGCCCTTTTTTTGACAAAAAAGGGGTCGTTTTTGTTAAAAACGGGGTGTTTTTGTGAGGTTTGCAGAGTGCAAAAACTTTTTTTTTAATTTTCCTCTTCAAAACCTTGCTGCGTCATATACTCCAGTGCGTCTCATACTCCGAGAAACACGGTAAGTGCAGGAGACTCGGAGGGGGGGGGGGACAAGCCTCCCGGAAGTCCCAGAAGGCTAGAAACTCATTGATCAGAGCGAGATCTCGGCCAGCAAGCCATAGTCCTCCCCTCGGTATAAGATTTGAAAGATGGAGTTCCTTCACTCCACCTTGACTCGCCATTCAATAGGAGCCATATATATATACGTATGTATATGGTGGCTCAGTGGCTAAGACGCTGAGCTTGTCCATCAGAAAGGTCGGCAGTTCGGCGGTTCGAATCCCTAGCGCCGCATAATGGAGTGAGCCCCCATGACTTATCCCAGCTTCTGCTAACCTACTAGTTTGAAAGCACATAAAAATGCAAGTAAATACAATCAAATGTTAATCAATACTGGGAAAATGTTATGATATATGATATAATTGAATATTATGGATGTTTAGCTAAAATAGGATATGAGGATTTGATGATAATAGAGGATTTTACAAATAAGTAAATGAATTGCCAGCATGTGTTATGGACTAATTCTTTAGCATAGCTAAGGATGAAGGATGTTTAAATAACCATAATAATTAAAACTGAAGGTATAATGATGTTGATATGGTAAATATTTGAGTTAAGATATTTGAATTAATATGAATTAACGGAAGAGAAGCACCAAAACATGTTGTAACCAGTTGATATACTTCTTTTTTTTTCATAGTAGACACTTGTGTTTTGTTTTGTTTTCCTGATTGTCGTTTTTGTCTTTTTTTGTATTATTTACTATCTTTTATTTTAATTTTTATTTTCTATTTGTCCTTTTTTCTTTTTTCTTTTTTTTTGATTTTTGTTCAAGATTATTACTCCTACCAATATTTCTAAATAATAATCACAGTTAAATGAAAATGGATATATAATAATGCTTGAGTTAATATGAGTTATGTTGGTTGACTGTGGAGGAGATGTACCAAAACTTATCTGTAATTGATTGATATATTAAGAAAGATGCTGTACCAGTTTTAAACTAAAATTAAAAAACATTTAATTAAAAAAAAAATATGCAAGTAGAAAAATAGGCACCACCTTTGGTGGGAAGGGAACGACGTTCCGTGAGCCTTTGGCATTGAGTCATGCCGGCCACATGACCACGGAGACTTCTTCAGACAGCGCTGGCTCTTCGGCTTTGAAACGGAGATGGGCACCGCCCCCTAGAGTCAGGAACGACTAGCGCATATGTGCGAGGGGAAACTTTACCTATATTTATATTTTTAGGGCTCCTATAACTCGGCCACTCACGTATACGCTGCTGCTGATGTGAATATGGTGATTGAATACGCCCGGTTGCGTGGAATTCGAGTGATTCCAGAATTTGACACCCCTGGACACACTCGCTCTTGGGGGCCAGGTAAGAACTCTTTTGGGATGAGAAAACAGTCTTGGGATTGAACCCGCATCGGTGCCGAGTTAGAATCCGAACAGACACGTGTTATCCCTTGAAAAGAGGTGCTGAAATCCCCCCCAGAACAACCTGCACACCAGGAGGGAATGTTCAACGGCGAAAAGCAAGATTATGGTTTGCTTTGCTGCTTGAAAAAAAGAGGGTGAAGACAGAAGTAATGGTTTCAGTGTTTCCACTCTGGATCAGCCATCCCCAACCTTCAAAATGTGCTGGGTTGAAAAGGCCCCGAGAATTTGTTGGGCTAAAGCGGTGTTCCCCAACCGTGGCCATTTTAAGATGCGTGGACTATAATTCCCAGAATTCCCCCACTCAGCATACCAGTAATGAGGGATCCTGGGAGTCGAAGTCCACACACCTGAAAGTTCACAAGGTTGACAATCACTGCAATAGACTAACTCATCTCTTTTCCTGCAATATTCACTTGCACTTAGTAGTTTTGTGGATGTTTTGTTTGTTTATTCCCTTATCCATCCATCCTTCCTTCCTTCCTTCTTCCTCCTTCCTTCTTCCTCCTTCCTTCCACCTTCTTTCCTTCCTCCTTTCTCCTTCCTTCCTCCTTTCTCCTTCCTTCCTTCTTTCTTTCTTTTTTCTTCATTCCTTCCTCCTTTCTCCTTCCTTCTTTCTCCTTCCTTCCTTCCTTCCTTCCTTCTTTCTCCTTCCTTCCTCCTTTCTGCTTCCTTCCTTTCTTTCTCTTTCCTTCCTCCTTTCCCTTCCTTCTTTCCTTCTTTCTCCTTCCTTCCTCCTTTCTCCATTCTTCCTCCTTTCTGCTTCCTTTCTTCTTTCTTTCTCTTTCCTTCCTTCCTCCTTTCTCCTCTTTCCTTCCTTCCTTCCTTCTTTCTCCTTCCTTCCTTTCTCCTTTCTTCCTCCTTTCTGCTTCCTTTCTGCTTCCTTTCTTCTTTCTTTCTCTTCCCTTCCTTCCTCCTTTCTGCTTCTTTCTTTTTCCTTCCTTCCTTCCTCCTCCCAGGTGTCCCAGGCTTATTGACTCCATGTTACGTGTCCACAAAACCCAGCGGGAGCTACGGGCCAGTCAACCCCATCCTCAACTCCACTTACCAATTCATGGCTTCGTTTTTTGCTGAAGTTAGCGCCATCTTCCCAGATTTCTACCTTCACCTGGGAGGAGATGAGGTGGACTTCACTTGCTGGTGGGTTTTGTTTTCCTTGGGGAATCTGGGAGGGGGAGGATGGAGAGAAGGAGAATATATGGTGGGGGCAGAAGGGAAAAGATTGTCATGGTGATAATGACATCTTGGGATGGAACTAGCAAAGAGATCGATGGCCATAAACCATACATTGGGAAACCTATTGTTGCACTAAGATGGATCCTTAGGTGAAAAGAAGGCGCCCCACAAGGATATACTGTATTTTTTCAGACTATAAGACACACACCGGTGTATAAGACGCACCTGTGAGACTTGCGGCCAGTCCCTTTGAGGATCTTTGGCCTGCCACACTAATATTCTATTTTACTCTGCTGCTTCATCAGTGGACTTGTGGGTGTGGGGGCAAGATCATGAACTTCCAACTGGGTGGGAAAACCTGAGAAGCTTTCAGATTCAGGTTAATGCCAGCATTCCAAATAACATCCAAAATTAAATCAAGAGTCCAAGGCAAAGTATTGCTCAAAGTTCCAATTTATGAAGAGAGACATGTTGGCACATCTGGGAAAACCCGAATCTGAAAGCTTCCCGGGTTTCCCCCACCCAGTTGAAAGTTCACGATCTTGCATCCCCACACCCACAAGTCCATCCCATGGCCCAATCTCCCACTGCCACGCTGGCAGCTTCCACCCATCCAGTTCCAGCCAGGTGCAGAGAACAAAAGATGTCCTTGGCTTTCTAGAAAGGAATTTTATTTTGACAACATGCTACTCCTTACTGTTCCCCCTCCCAATTCCCCACTAATGAAACTGCATAGTAAAATAGAATATTAGTGTGGCAGGCCAAAGATTCTAAAAGGAACCAGCTGCAGGTCTGGCAAGATTTCAAAGAGATAAGTAAGAAAAGTTTTTTCCCTTCCCTCCGCCCCTAGCAGCCTTCTGCAGGCTTCAGCAGGGCTGAGGGGAGGCAAAAAGGCACCTGTTTCTGCCTCGCCCCAGCCCTGCTGAAGCCTGCAGAAGGCTGCTGGGGGCTGAGGGAAAGCAAAAAAAACCCCTCCCTTTTTGCAAAAACAGGCCAACTCAGGGGTCTCCAACCTTGGCCGCTTTAAGACTTGTGGACTTCAATTCCCAGAATTCCCCTAGCCAGCCCTCCAGACCAGAAGTCTTAAAAGCGGGCAAAACTGGCCACTCTGGTGCAGCTGATGTATTTATAAAGCATGAGAAATGCTTCCATTTTTATTCTTTTTTGTTTATAAAGTTTTTTCCCCCAAAACAAACACATAAAATCTTCCTTTTTTACACACTGTAGAAAGTGTATCAGTTGGTTACAAAAGACTTTCGTGTATCTCTTCCACAGTCCTCAAGCATAATTCATATTAACTCAAGTATTTTAACTCAGATGTTTATACATGTTACCGTCATCATACCTCCATTTTCATTTGACTATAGTTGTTTAAACGCCCTTCATCATAAAGTATACCAAGATTTAATACATAACCACATACTGGCATTTCATTTATTATTTCTAAAATCCTCCAATGACACTACTCGTTACTTGTCGTTACTTTTAAAGCCCTACATGGTATTGGACCTGGGTGCTTGAGAGACCGCCTCCTGCCAATTACCTCCCATAGACCTATTAGATCCCACAGGCTAGGCCTCCTCCGAATTCCATCTGCCGGCCAATGTCGACTGGCAACTCCCCGGGGGAGAGCCTTCTCTGTGTCTGCTCCGGCCCTCTGGAAAGATCTCCCCATTGAGATCCGGACCCTCACCTCCCTTCCGGCTTTCCACAAAGCAGTTAAGACCTGGCTGTTCCGGCAGGCCTGGGGCTGCTAAATCTTTCAGCCCCATTCGAAGGGTATGAGTGTTGCTGCTTTTAAAATGTGTTTGTCTTCTTATTTTTTAATTTTCATTTTTTACCCCCCTTCCCTTTTTGATTGTTAGCCGCCCTGAGTCTCTCGGGAATAGGGCGGCATACAAACCGAATAAATCAATAAATCAAATCAACACTAAATCCTTATATCCTATTCTAGCTAAACATCCATAATGTTTAATAACAAAGTTTTATATCCTTCTTTCCAAATCACTGTTTACAATTTGCATCTCATTTCCTTATATTGTACCCATATATATATATATATATATATATATATATATATATATATATATATATGTATGTATGTATGTATGTATGTATGTATGTATGTATGTATGTATGTATATATATATATGTATGTATGTATGTATGTTGTATTTGTGCTGATAAATAAATAAATAAAGAGAGACTAGTATAGATCTATTTCAAGCTATTTAGCTCTCATCAGCTAGCCATACCCTTACTGGGATTTGAACCTGGGCTATATTACATACTAGGCAGAGATCTTAGCCATTAGGCCACAGGCTCTTATCCATTATCAGCGAAGCCAGGGTGAAAGGTATCTATTAGATTTTTTTACAACCCCCGGTATGCCCAAATATGGGAGGAAGATCACTACTTCCATTCTCTGTCCTTCGGCTCGTCACAAGATACCATCCAGGCAGAAACCCAATATTTTTACTGTTGCCTTTTTGTTACATTTTGTTGTATTTGTGCTGATAAATAAGCATATATATACATTATTATCATTATCCCTCCTTTATTTGACTATATCCTGCATCATATCATTTCCCCTCCTAGTAATCAAGACTTAACTGAATCTAACTTAATTCTTTTCTTTTAATTATTATTATTAACTTTTATATATAATCCAAAAGGATTTCTAATCTTCCTTTCATGGGTACCATTCAATGTTCGATATTCATATCCAGTTATTACTTATCATAACACTACGCTACATAACACTATTATCACTATCAATTATTTATTTAACTATATCTATTGCCACTAAATTTCGCCAAGTTTAGCTAGTTTTAAATTATACTCTCCCATCTATCAACCTGTATCTTTCCAGTAACAAAACAGTCTCATATCTTCCATTTTTATTCTTGATGGCCTACCAATGATCCCTTTGAGGAACTAGACTTTGGAAGTCTTGAGCATCCAACTTTGACCCAACTCTTCTGTTCCCACGTAGGAAGTCTAACCCAGACATCCGAGCATTCATGGAGAAGATGCAGTTTGGCGAAGACTACTCCAAGTTAGAATCCTTCTACATTCAAAGGTAAAGTGATCCCCCCCCCCCTTCCATTGCTAAGTGTTTGTTTAGGGCGAGAAAACAGGGGCCACCCTCCCCCAAACTGGCCCTCCCTCCCCAAAGATCGTGCCCCACTTCCCATTGCGCTCTAAGCCAAGCCAAGGTCTAGATCAGTGTTTTTCAACCTTGGCAACTTGAAGATGTCCGGACTTCAACTCCCAGAATTCCCCAGCCAGCATTCGCTGGCTGGGGAATTCTGGGAGTTGAAGTCCGGACATCTTCAAGTTGCCAAGGTTGAAAAACACTGGTCTAGATCATGCCAGTTCGTCAGGCGCGGCTTCTTGGTCGACAAAGGTAAGCATTGTGCCAGGAGGCTGTTTTGCTACGCTTCCTGTTTTTCTGGTTTCTCTTTCTTTGGCCCTCAAATGGACTTCCCCTCCCACGTCAGGAGGCTTAGTTGAGAGCTGCCAGATGAAGGCAGGGAGAAAAAGGAAGGTTTGATGCAGGGAGATGGAAACAGGGTCTTATGTGATGCTTTCTCCTTCCCTCGGCTCTTCTCTTTGCTCCAGGCTACTGGATATCGTCGCATCTTACAAGAAAGGTTACATGGTGTGGCAGG
This sequence comes from Thamnophis sirtalis, assembly GCF_051295495.1. Classification (NCBI taxonomy): domain Eukaryota; kingdom Metazoa; phylum Chordata; class Lepidosauria; order Squamata; family Natricidae; genus Thamnophis; species Thamnophis sirtalis. Next base: position 5,467,943 of record NW_028261382.1, read on the forward strand.
AAGTATTCGATAATGGTGTGAAGGTAAGGATTGTGCTGGGAGAACTCAGGATGCTTTAGGGTGTGTGTATCAAACTCAACACCCCATGTGCCGGATCTGGTCCACGGGGTGCTTAGATCCAGGGTTCTAAATAGCAGTTCCACCCATCCAGTTCTGGTTAGGTGCAGAGCTGCAGAGACAAAGGATGACCTTGGCTTTCTAGAAAGAATGTTGTTATGGCTACTTAGCATCTAACTCTGTACAACACACACACCCCTCCCATTTTCCCGCAATAGAAAATGCATAGTAGAATAATAGAAAGTGTGGCAGGCCAAAGATTCAAAAGGAAAGATGGCGGCAGGCCTGACGTAAGGATTGTGCTGGGAGAACTCAGGATGCTCTAGGGTGTGTGTATCAAACTCAACACCCATGTGCCGGATCTGGTTTACGGGGTGCTTAGATCCAGGGTTCTAAATAGCATTCAAAAGTAAATCAGAGTCCGAGGCAAAGTATTGCTTAAAGTTCCAATTTATTAAGAGAGACATGTTGGCACATCTGGGAAAACCCGAATCTGAAAGCTTCCCCGGTTTTCCCCACCCAGTTGAAAGTTCAAGATCTTGCATCCCCACACCCACAAGTCCATCACATGGTCCAATCTCCCACTGCCATGCTGGCAGTTCCACCCATCCAGTTCTGGTGAGGTGCAGAGACAAAGGATGACCTTGGCTTTCTAGAAAGAATGTTGTTATGGCTACTTAGCATCTAACTCTGTACAACACCCCCCCCCCTTCCCATTTTCCCGCAATAGAAAATGCATAGTAGAATAATAGAAAGTGTGGCAGGCCAAAGATCCAAAAGGAAAGATGGCGGCAGGATTGCCGTAAGGATTGTGCTGGGAGAACTCAGGATGCTCTAGGGTGTGTGTATCAAACTCAACACCCCATGTGCCGGATCTGGTCCACGGGGTGCTTAGATCCAGGGTTCTAAATAGCAGTTCCACCCATCCAGTTCTGGTTAGGTGCAGAGGTGCAGAGACAAAGGATGACCTTGGCTTTCTAGAAAGAATGTTGTTATGGCTACTTAGCATCTAACTCTGTACAACACACACACCCTCCCATTTTCCCGCAATAGAAAATGCATAGTAGAATAATAGAAAGTGTGGCAGGCCAAAGATTCAAAAGGAAAGATGGCGGCAGGCCTGACGTAAGGATTGTGCTGGGAGAACTCAGGATGCTCTAGGCCAGGGGTGTCAAACTCAAGGCCATTGGAGAGGGGGGGCGTATCTGTCCCATGAGGTGCTAAGATTTGGTCTGCGGAGCCACCCTGGAAACAGTGAAGGACAAGCCTGCGATGCTTCTGACAGCGAAAACGGAGCTTGAGTGACCTGACCTCTGTTTTCCCTGGCAGAGGGCTGCAAGAAGCTGTCGCAGCTGAAAACGGAGCAGCTGAAAACGGAGTTTGCAAGGGCCACAAGAGGCACACCCAAACTCCGTTTTCACTGAGAACGTTGCAGGAAGCCGTCACAGACGAAAATAGAGTTTGGGGCCCCCGTTTTTTCTGGCAGGACACTTGGGCCTCCATAGGTGCCCCCGACACAAGTGACGTCGAGCTGTTCCGTGCCCACTCTAGCCACCTCCCTCAAGGTCAAACACAACCCTGATGCGGCCCTCAATGAAATCGAGTTTGACACCCCCTGCTCTAAGGCCTTAGGCTGCTTCTCTTCTTTCCCTTCCTGAATTGCTTCCCGCCGACTAAACTGGAAGGGTATGGTCCTCCAATTACGACCGCAATCGCCACTGGGCTTTGGGCCATAAACTGTTGCACAAGAATCTAGTCAACTAACTGTCAGCCCTTGAGAGCCGAGAGCCGAGGTGGCGCAGTGGTTAAATGCAGCACTGCAGGCTACTTCAGCTGACTGCAGTTCTGCAGTTCGGCTGTTCAAATCTCACCGGCTCAGGGTTGACTCAGCCTTCCATCCTTCCAAGGTGGGTGAAATGAGGACCCAGACTGTGGGGGCAATATGCTGACTCTGTAAACCGCTTAGAGAGGGCTGAAAGCCCTATGAAGCGGTATATAAGTCTAACTGCTATTGCTATAAGGGTCAACAGAATTCACAGGCAGCAGAGCTGAGATCGTTTGTGGCGATGTAAGGATTTTAAGCTGATGACCCTTTTAACTCCGCCTTCCAGCTCAGCTTCTTCTTTTACAGTACCGCTCTCAGTATTGTCAATATTGGAGCCCACTCACAACCACACATCCTTTGTTAAGGCACGTAGGCCTCCTGTAGATGTCTTCTTCTGGACTTCAGTCCCTGTTCCATTCTCTGTTTTGGCCAGGTGAATCCTAATACAGTAATACATGTGTGGAAAGGGTCAACCACCACCTTTCAAGAGGAGATGTCCCGTGTCACGGAGGCTGGTTTCCGGACCCTGCTGTCCTCCCCTTGGTACTTGAACATCATCTCCTACGGGCAGGATTGGTTGACAGCATATAAGGTGGAACCCCTGGACTTCAAAGGTGAGTTTTTCCCCTGTATAGCCCCATCAACGGTACAATACGTTAATAATACTAATAATCTACATAGAGAACCACTTTGCTTTGGTGGTTAAGGCACTAGTTTAGAAAGTGGGAGACTTGAGTTCTAGTGCCATTTTAGGCATGTAATCCAGCTGGGTGACTTTAAGGCCATCGCCAGGAGACGGTGAGTTCTAGTCCCACTTTAGGCATGAAAGCCAGTTGGGTGACTTTAGGCCAATCACTAAGAGACAGTCTCTGTCTCTCTCTTCCTTCTGTCTGTCTGTCTCTCTTTCTGTCTGTCTGTGTCTGTCTCTCTCTCTCTCTCTGTATCTTTCTCTGTCTCTCTTCCTTCTCTCTCTCTCTGTCTCTGTCTGTCTGTCTCTCTCTCTTTCTGTCTGTCTGTGTCTCTCTGTCTCTGTCTCTCTCTTTGTCTCTCTTCCTTCTCTCTCTCTCTTTGTCTCTCTTTCTGTCTGTCTGTGTCTCTCTCTCTCTATATATATATATATATCTGTCTCTCTTCCTTCTCTCTCTGTCTGTCTGTCTGTGTCTCTCTGTCTGTCTGTGTCTGTCTGTCTGTGTCTCTCTCTTTGTCTCTCTCCCTCTTTCTGTCTGTCTCTGTCTCTCTCTCTCTATCTCTCTTTGTCTCTCTTCCTTCTCTCTCTCTGTCTGTCTCTCTCTGTCTCTCTTTCTGTCTGTCTCTCTGTCTGTCTCTCTCTCTCTCTCTCTGTATCTCTCTGTCTCTCTTCCTTCTCTGTCTCTCTTTCTGTCTGTCTGTCTCTCTTTCTGTCTGTCTGTCTCTGTCTCTCTCTTTGTCTCTCTTCCTTCTCTCTGTCTGTCTGTCTGTCTCTGTCTCTCTCTGTGTCTCTCTTTGTCTTTCTTCTCTCTTTCTGTCTGTCTGTCTCTCTCTCTCTCTCTCTGTATCTCTCTGTCTTTCTTCCTTCTCTCTGTCTCTCTCTCTGTCTGTCTCTCTTTCTGTCTGTGTGTCTCTCTCTGTCTCTCTCTGTCTCTCTTTCTTTCTCAGCCCAATCCACTTCACAGGGTGGTTGTTTTGGGGGGAAAGAGGTGGAAGGTGTGTCAGATACATTTACATCCTTGAGCTACTTGTAAAAACAATAAAGGCAGGATATAAACCAAACACCTTTGTGTCTCTTCCAACAGGCACCGCAGAACAGAAAGAACTGGTTATTGGGGGGGAAGCCTGCATGTGGGGCGAATACGTGGATGCAACCAATTTAACCCCCAGGCTGTGGTAAGAGTTATTCTCACGTTTCAATGACAGAATCTCGCAAAGCCCCATACGCTTCCCCTCTCCTTCCCTTTCTCTTCAAGGGAGGTTTCCTTGAGACGCTTTATCAAAATACATTTCTGCCCCGGGACTCAAATTTCTCTTATCTGACTGCTGCAATGGGTTGGCTTGCTTCCTTCTGTTCCTCAAGGCTTTTCTCGCAGCCCATCCACAGATAGCAAAAACCAGCCCGGTTGTGCGGAAAAAAAAGAAAAGTTTCTGTAGAAGTGTTAACATGGCAACAGGGAGCTGCAAAAGTGGGATGAAAGAGCCACATGCAGCTCCAGAGCCGCTGATTGCTGGCCCCTGGTATAAACTCTCCAAACTGAGCCACGCTTTTTAATCTCCTCCAGGCCCAGAGCTGGAGCTGTTGCTGAGCGTTTGTGGAGCAACAAGACAGTTCGAAACCGGGAAGATGCTTATGCCCGCTTGTCAGATTTCCGCTGCACGTTGCTCAGGTAACGCCCGTTCTTCTTCTTCTTCTTCCTCTTATTTCTCCTCGCTCTGTTAGGCCACGTAAATCATTCCAACATCTGTGTTTATTCCGGCATCTCATTGCCCGTAATTGGTAGTCCTCGACTTACAACCACGATTGAAACCCACCCGCCCAGAATTCCCATTGCTAAGCGAGCCGTTTGCCAAGTGGATTTCGCTCCATTTCTCCGCCTTTCTTGCCACGCCTGTTAAGCGAATCGCTGCGGTTGTTAAGTGAGGGACATGGTTGCAAAGTGAATTTGGCTTCCCCGTTGACTTTGCTTGTGGGAAGGGTTCGCGAAAGGGGATCGCGTGACCTCGGGACATTGCAACCGTCGTAAGTATGAGTCGGTGGCCGAGCATCCGAATTTGGATCCTGGGGGAGGCTGCAACGGTCGTATATGTGAAAAACAGTCATGTCACTTGCTTCAGTGCCGTCGTAACTTTGAACAGTCAGTAAATGAATGGATGTAAGTCAGGACTACCAGTACGTCTGAAAAATCCATCCTCCCTGGTTGATTCATCAGTTGTTCTCTCTTCCGTTCTGCTGCCCTGCCAAGAAACTTGGTAAACTAGGTAAGAGGTGGAAATAATTTAGACAAGGTTAATTTTTGTTTGTTTGTTGTTTGTTTGTTTATTGGATTTTATATTTTTGATAAAACTTTCATTTCCTGTCTTTTCCTATGAAGTTTTTTTCTTAGCTTGGTTGGCTTTGTGAAAAAGCAACAGGTGATGTCTTTGAAAAAAAAACTTCATAACATCTCTACTTTTTATTTATATTCTTTTCTCTTAAAATTCCATGATTGTATTTGTATACTGTGGCTTTTCAATGTTAGTGCGAAAATAGTACAAACCGAATATACTGGAAGGTAATAGATACCGAAGGAAAGAGTCGAGTGAAAGAAGAAGGAGGGTGGAGAGGGTGAGAGAGAGGAGGAGGAGAAGGGAGGGAGGGAATGGAGAGGGAGTGATAGGGTTAGAAAGAAGGGGAGGGGAAGTAGGCGTAGAGGGGTGTGTGAGAAGGAAGAATGAAAGTTGGAGGGGGTTGAAAGAGGGTGTATGGCAGGCCAAGGTGGTATACTGGGTTTGTATTGTAGAGGGCATTTTCTATATAAGTGAGGGCCGTGTTTATTATTCAATGTTATATGCCCTGATCAAGCACAGTGAATATGTGATTGTATAGAATGAAACATAATAAAATATACATTAAAAAAAAAAAAAAAAGAAAAGAAAAAAAACTTCATAACATCTCTACTTTTTATTTATATTCTTTTCTCTTAAAAAAAAAAAGCTGCTAGACTCTTCCCTAAATATCATCTTCTAACCATGTTTTTTCTTTTTTCTTTCCTTTTATTTCAGGCGAGGTATTCAGGCCGAACCCCTTTATACAGGATTTTGTGAATTTGACACAGTTTGATTTTACAATCACCTCCTTCTCCCTCCCTCCCTCACCGCAAATATCTGTACTGTTTTAATATGTGCAGGGAGAATCTTGTTTTTTTTTTTAAAAAAAAAACCCAAATATTTCAATAAATCAGTTCCCTATTATTTGAAGCCTTTTTTGAAAAGAAGAAGAAGAAGAAGAAGAAGAAGAAGAAGAAAAAGAAAAAGAAAAAGAAAAAGAAAAAGAAAAAGAAAGAAAGAAAGAAAGAAAGAAAGAAAGAAAGAAAGAAAGAAGAAAGAAGAGCATTTAAAATTGTCATTCTTTTTTTAAGGCACAAATTGGTTTTAAGGCAAATTTGATTTTAAGGCCCAAATCGCCCACAGGTATTTCTAGCAAAACAAACGCATCGCCCAGGAGACTCTCTATCCCCGTGATGGCAAATCTATGGCACACCTGCCAGAGGTGGCATGCACAGCCCTCTCTGTGGGCACACGAGCTGTTGCCAGCTGCTGTTCTGGTTTCCGGCGCGCCAGCCAGAGTCCGAAAAACAGCTTGAAAAACAGTTAAAAAACAGAGTGGGTTTTGGGGCGTTTTTCTTTGCAGGTGCTGGAGGGCCAAAAATCGGACTGAAAGCAACTTGCAAAACGGCCTGAAAAATGGCTAAAAAACAGGCACGGGTACGCCACTCAGCCAATGCTCTGGCGCGCACCTGCGCACACATCACATCCATTCTAGTTTGGGCGCTCTGGACCGAAAAGATTCAACATCACCATTCTATTCCTCTTGTTTGCTCCGCTGTTACTTCTAGCAGTTCTGCCGTTCTGGCTGGCATTGGGCATACGATGCCAGCAGGTGGCAGTGCTAGTCTAGGGAATTAAGACCTCCCCCCCCACCCCCCCAATCCTTCTCCTTCCCCTTCCTTTTCTCTCCCCCCTTTGGAGGGAAAATTTCCGAGTCCCTAGGATGGCAGGAGGAGTGGAGTAATTACTATGCACCGCTATTCTTTTTAACAATCTCTGTCGCTTTGCTTGGCAGTGCAAATTGTTACCTTTTGCGTGAGCCTTTGTTCCGTGAAAAGAGCGGGGTGGGGGACTTTGACAAACACACACACACGCGCACACACACAGGGAGAGAGAGAGAGAAAAAAAAAGAGACTTGGCATTACACATTTTGCAGGTTGAGAGACGCAGAAAGGGAATTACAGAGCGCGGGGCTAAAACCCTCTTTGCAAGAGTCACTCTAAACATTTTAAACCCCCCCCCCGGATGAAATTATTTAGCTGCCCCCCCGAGCTTTGAAATTTGACCAGGAGAGAGACAGAAAGAACCAAAAGGGTTGCCAGTTAGGCAAGTTTTTTTAATTTCTATTCCTTGCCAATCTGAGATTCGGGGGGGGGGTGAGGGGTGGCAGGGGGAGTCGTCATTATCGCCCCCCCCCCTATTTTTGTGCCACAAACCTAACAGGCAGAATCATCCCCACTCTTGACAGTGGGTGTCAGCTTTACAAAAAAACACGACACAAAGAGCAGCCTGTTGCTTTTGTCCTTTTTTTGGAACTGCTTCTTTCAAAAAAAAGAAGAAGAAGAGGAGGAGGAGAAGGAAGAGATGATGAAGAAGAGGAGGAGAAGGAGGAAGAGGAGAAGAAAGAGGAGAAGAAGTGAAAACATTTGCTGATCAAGTCATCTCCTTCCCCGCTGAGAAAATAAACACTTTGGTTCCACTCCCCAGATTTTTGTTTTCGGTATCTCTCCTGGGGTGGGGAGGGAGTGGGTGGGTGGGTGGGGGTGGCAGCAGGGGGTCTTCAAACCTTGCGGGGGGCATGGGTGCCAGGTTCTCTCTCTGGTTGGCCATTATCTCATCCACGCAAGGTAGGGCTTGCTGATTCCCCCAAGTGCAGGCAACGGGAGCAGGAAAAACTGAAGTTGGTCTCCTAGCAACTGTTTGCCCATTGGAGTAGCAGGAGGGTCTCTTCTGGTTGCTATGACGGTTGCTGGGATACAGTTATTGCTCAGCTGGGGTGAGTTGCCAGGAAAGAGAAGACGGAGGAAGAGGAGGAGGGGGGGGGGGGCTGGACAGGTTAGGCCAAGAGTGCACCAGACCCGAGGCCATCGGGAAGGGTTCTGTCCCGATACGCCAAGTAACCCCTAAGTAACGTGGTTTTGGAAACACCGACACCATTCACACATGCAAGCCAACTAGGGAATTTACTAGACCCACAATGGATTGAATTAACTGCCCGATCCGAGCCAACATGGAAGGTCAAAGCAGTGCAATGAGCCACCAATCATTTTGCAACCAAGGTTGTTAGCCAAGATGCGCCATCATAGTTTTTCCCTTAACTGTGATGGGCTAACTTCGCTATTATGATGTGTACCGCATACAATGGTTTGGAGTACTGCAAGCACGGGATCATTATGGCAACTACTAATTATCAACTCATATTTCTACGAGGTCTATTGTTCAGCCTAGCTCATGATTCATACGTAACTGTAATGTCCATCAAGGAGAACTCTTAAATTTTCTCTTGAGTCCTCCCCGCTCCAACATCACCTCTCTAAATCTTTCTGCTTTGACCATTTCAAGACGGTTCTGTTGACAAGAACCTGTCTACCACCGTGGACAAGAGACATCAAATGTATTGATGGGTCAGTCAATCCATCATGCTCTTTTCTAGCTGTATCAGCAGCTGTTCAGATGGGATGATACTTCATGTCTCTCTTAAAGAACCGCGAGCGATATTGGGTGTACCTAGGTACACCCACGTTACACCTATCCTCCGCGAGCTGCACTGGCTACCTATTGGTCTCCGGACGCAATTCAAGGTGTTGTTTATCACCTTTAAAGCCCTACATGGCTTAGGGCCAGCATACCTGCGAGACCGCCTACTGCCACATTCCTCCCAACGGCCGGTGAGATCCCACAGGGTGAGCCTCCTTCAGATGCCGTCAGCCAGACAATGTAAGCTGGCGGCTCCCCGGAAGAGAGCCTTCTCTGTGGCTGCTCCGACCCTTTGGAACGAGCTACCCCCAGAAATCCGGACCTTACCCACTCTCATGGCCTTCAGGAAAGCTGTTAAAACCTGGCTATTCCGGCAGGCCCGGAGCTGTTGATCTCATTGTGAGGTCCAGCCTCGATCATAACGAATGGATGTGTGTTGATTTTAACCTGTTTTTTATTTTATTTTTTATTTTTTATTTTCATTTTTTATTATTTTCCTTCTTCCTCGTTGTAAGCCGCCCGGAGTCCTTCGGGATTGGGCGGCCTATAAATCGTACCAATAAATAAATAAATAAACACAGCAGGCGAATCCTTGGGATTGGTCTTCGCGATTCCAAACTTAGAACATAGAACCCACCTCGGAGGGAAGCAAGCTATTCCATCGATGAATGGTTCTCACTGCTCGGAAAATTCCTCCCGTAAATGAGAATATTGGTAGCTCGGGGTTGGAATGAGAGCCCTTGGTGCTCTCTGAGCTTGGTTGTTTTTTCTTGTAGACATTTCAGTATCCAGGATAGTAAGAGCATCGGCAGTGATGATGTCACCCAGTTTGGGTAATGAAACATCTGCAAGAAAACAACGCGAGCTGGGAGAAAATTTCTCCTTAGCTGTAGGTTGGCGCCAGTGGTGGGTTTCACAAATTGTTCGAACCTACTCTGTGGGTGTGGCCTCCTTTGTGGGAGTGGCTTGCCACCCATGTGACCCGATGGGAGTGGCTTGCCGCCCACGTGACCGGATATGAAGATGCCGACGACATTTGTCAGAACCACCTTAAATTACCTCACACACAGCACTGGCATGCATAAGAATGTGATGTAAACTTGTTTTTTAAAAGGCATCTTTGGTTTGCGTTAAAACAACTTCAACACACGCAATGTTCTGATTGCGCCACAAACGCAGTAGCCATCCTTACCTTTCACAGAGGCACTTATGAGTTTTATAAATAGGAGCATGATAGTGTAGAATAATCATATCCAAGGACCAGTGGTAGGTTTCAAAATTTTTTGGAACCTCTTCTGTAGGTGTGGCCTGCTTTCCGGGTCCACTGGTGGAACCTCTTCTAACCGGTTCAGTAGATTTGACAAACCGGTTCTACCGAATTGGTGCGAACTGGTAGGAACCCACCTCTGGTTGGCGTTCTCTTGAACAAGCTTCCATCCATCACTTCTAATCTTGCTCTCAGGTTGCTTTATAGCAGGGGGTCTCCAACTTTAAGCCTGGAGGACTTCAACTCTCAGAAAGCAAAGCTGGCTGGGGAATTCTGGGAGTTGAAGGCCCTTTGGGTTGCAAGGCCATCCAACCGGTCAGTCCTAGAGGAGATCAACCCTGACTGCTCTTTAGAAGGCCAGTTCCTGAAGATGAAACTCAAAGACTTTGGCCACCTAATGAGAAGGAAGAAGGACTCCCTGGAGAAGAGCCTCATGCTGGGAACGATGGAGGGCAAAGGAAGAAGGTCATGACAGAGAATGAAGTGGCTGGATGGAGTCACTGAAGCAGTTGGCATGAGCTTAAATGGACTCCAGAGGATGGTAGAGGACAGGAAGGCCTGGAGGAACGTTGTCCATGGGATTGCGATGGGTCGGACATGACTTCGCAACTAACAACAACAACAACCAAAGAATGTGAAGAGAGAAAGAGGGAGAAGGAATAGTGGAGAATAGGAGAAAAGAGAAAGGGAGGAGGAGGAGGAGGAGGAAGAAGAAGAAGAAGAAAGAAGAGGAAGTGGAAGAGGAAGAAGAAGACGGAGAAGGAGGTGGCTGGATGGAGTCACTGAAGCAGTCGGCATGAGCTTAAATGGACTCCAGAGGATGGTAGAGGACAGGAAGGCCTGGAGGAACATTGTCCATGGGATTGCGATGGGTCAGACACGACTTTGCAACTAACAACAAGGCTTAAAGTTGCCGAGGTTGGGGACCACTGCTTTAAAGAATGTCAATCCCCTCTTCTCTGTGACTGTCCCTCAAGTACTAGAAGACAATTATCATGTCCACACCCCAAATCCTTCTCTTCAATCAGGTAGACATGGCTTGCTCCCTCAACCATTCATGCTACGATTTAGCCTCCAGACCCTTCATCATCTTTGTTGCTCTCCTCTGCACGCTTTCCAGGATCTCAAACATTTTTTTTTCTATCATGGTGACCAGAACCAGATGTGGCATTTCATGTATGGCCTTGCCAGCATAGTATAAAGGGGTACGATCACTTGGGGGGTGATCTTGATGCTGTCTGTCTGTTGATGCAGCCCGGGAACATTAGCTAGTCTGTTTTTGCTGAAAAATTAAGGACTGGGATTGAGTTTGTCTACTATACCGAGTCATGATTTGGTGAATGCAGTCTTTATAGTAATCTTTAAACGTTTTGCAAGCTTCAAAAGATTGAAGACAGATCTTGGAAACAATCCATGTAGTCATTGAGAATTGACATCCATTTGATGGAACGTAATCAATTCAGCCTTGAAAAAAATTCCCTTCCATGTACTTGCTTGCGGAGTGTTTCACGCCTTTCTCCCATTGAAAGGTAAAGTAAAGGTTCCTTTCGCACATATGTGCTAATCATTTCCAACTCTAGGGGGCGTTTCAAAGCTGAAGAGCCAGCGCTGTCCGAAGACGTCTCTGTGGTCATGTGGCCGGCATGACTCAATGCCGAAAGCGCACGGAACGCTATTCCCTTCCCACCAAAGGTAGTTCCTATTTTTCCACTTGCATTTTTTACGTGTTTTTGAACTTGCTACGTTGGCAGAAGCTGGGACAAGGAACGGGAGCTCCCTCCGTTACGCAGCGCTAGGGATTCGAACCGCTGAACTGCCGGCCATTCTGATCGACAAGCTCAGCATCTTAGCCACTGAGCCCTTCTTCCTTTGCAGGTTATTTATTTATTGAATGTACTTGTCACCCAAGGCACCACGAGGTGACCAATGGACTGAAAGCATGCAGGCACACTTAGATTTATTAATATTGTTATTACAAGACTCACATTTTTAATGCCTTTATCCTATTGTCCTTTGCATTGCATTTGACTTCAAAGACTGCCTACGGCCCCTGGTTATAAATCTAATAAATAAATAAGCCATCAGGGAAACTTTTTGGAAAAAACCTAAAAGTGCAGGAGAAAAGGCTCCTTAAAAAGAAAAGAAATCACCAGTACATTGCGTTTCATTTTATTGAATTTATCCAACCGATACAGCCACCTGTTCTGACCCCCCACCCTTCTCCGTTCAGAGAGCATCAAGGACCCCAGAGTCCTTCTCCCTTTCTTCCTCTTCCTTCTCCCATCTCCTCCACTCCGCAAACCCCACTCCCTTCTAATAGTTTAGTTTAGTTTAGTTTAGTTTATTTGGATTTATAGGCCGCCCTTTTCCCTGAGGGGACTCAGGGCGGCTTACAATCATTAGGGAGGGGTGCAATTCAAAACAAACAATATGTGAACAAAATAAATAAAGTAATAAAAACACAACTTGCATTCAACATTCAACACTCGGGTGCGGCAAATTAGAGACTTATCCCCAGGCCTGTTGGGATAGCCAGGTCTTAAGGGCTGCGCGGAAGGCCTGGATGGTGGTGAGGGTGCGTATCTCGACGGGGAGATCGTTCCACAGGGTCGGAGCTGCAACAGAAAAGGCTCTCCTCCGTGTAGTCGCCAGTCGACATTGACTGGCGGATGGGATTCGGAGGAGGCCCAGTCTGTGCGATCTTATCGGTCAGAGGGAGGTAATCGGCAGAAGGCGGTCTCTCAAGTACTCAGATCCACTACCATGAAGGGCTTTAAAGATGGTCAACAGGACCCTGAAGCGCACCCGGAGATCAACAGGTAGCCAGTGCAGCTCGCGGAGGATGGGTGTTATGTGGGCGAACCGCGGTGCGCCCACTATCACTCGGGCGGCCGCATTCTGAACTAACTGCAGCCGCCGGATGCACTTCAAGGGCAGCCCCATGTAGAGCAGATACTGATGACATGATAATACTGATGACATTGCCTAGTTGGGTCAAACTGCCCTTCAATGGTTTGGGAGGACTTGCCAGCATACATTCCTGCAAGGAGAGACTTTAGGATGCCCAAGTTGGTTTAGGATTTAAATTTCCCGCTGCTGCCGGTTCTCTTCTTTATTAGGGGGGCGGCGGAGTGGGGGGGGGAAATCTCCCCGGCCTTCTACCTCAGGGGCAGCTCCCCATAAAGGTATTTCTCTGGCAAGACAGCCGGTGCAGGAATCCAATAGATAAATAATAAAGCCCCATCCCCTTTCCCCGCTGCAGAGATCAAAAGAACAGTGGGCTTTTAATGAAGCCAGCCTGGAGAAAGAGAGGCAATAAGAGGTGCAGAGCGGAAATCCAAGATCAATAACTGCAATCCAATTCATTAGCTGGCTTTTAAAAGACACAGTCAACCTGTCGATAGCCCTGTATTCATCCAAAGCCCATTAGCTCCTCACGGATAACCGTTTTCCTGGGGTTGACAGGCAGAGATTGGGTTGGGAAGGGGGCCTTCTTTCTTTCTTCTGTTTTTTTTTAAAAAAACTTTTGGGAAAGGGCATCGGGGTACCACGATGGACGTTCGAGGCCGGAGGGAGAAACTGTCCTCCTCACAAAATCTTTGGGGCAAACTGGAGGAATCTCCCTCTTTGAAATGCCTGGTTGATCAAAATTTGAACTGTTCCTCTAAAAAGAGGAACTATTTGCAGCTCAGGGTCAAACCGCGGGGTCCTTGGTGCTCTCTGTTTTCTTGCAGATGTTTCATGACCCAGCTAGGCAATGTCATCAGTGCTAGAAGAGAGTGGGGTTTGCAGAAAGGAGGAGGAGGAGAAGGAGGAGGAGGAGGAGGAGGAGGAGGAGGAGGAGGAGGAGGAGGAGGAGGAGGAGGAGGAGGAGAAACACAGGGTTCTTGGTGCTCTCTGGTCTTGCTTGTATTCTTGAAGATGTTTCATGACCCAATTAGGTAACTTCATCAGTGTTAGAAGTGAGGAGGAGGAGGAGTAAGAAGAAGAGGAGGAGATACTGGTCCTTGGTGCTCTCTGAGCTTGGTGGTTTTCTTGCAGACCTTTCATGACCCAACTAGGTAACATCATCAGTATCAGAAGGGAGTGGGCTTTGCAGAGTGGAGGAGGAGGACTGCTGTGGGGTCCTTGGTGCTCTCTGAGCCAATCAGTCATCAGTGTTAGAAGGGAGTGGGGTTTGCGGAGTGGAGGAGATGGGAGAAGGAAGAGGAAGAAAGGGAGAAGGACTCTGGGGTCCTTGATGCTCTCTGAGTTGGGAAGAGGAGGAGGAGGAGGAGGAGGAGGAGGAGGAGGAGGAGGAGGACGAGGACGAGGAGGACGAGGAGGAGGAGGAGGAGGAGGAGGAGGAGGAGGAGGACGACGACGACGACTCTGGGATCCTTCATGACCCAACTAAGCAATGTCATCAGTGATAGAAGGGAGTGGGGTTTGCGGCTGAAGGAGAAGGAGATGAGAGAAGGAAGAAGGGAAGAAAAGGAGGACTCTGGATCCTTGATGCTCTCTGGGTTAGGAGGAAGAGGTGGAGGAGGAGGACGACGACTCTGGGATCCTTCATGACCCAACTAGGCAATGTCATCAGTAAAAGAAGGGAGTGGGGTTTGTGGACTGAAGGAGAAGGAGATGAGAGAAGGAAGAGGGGAAGAAAAGGAAAAGCACTGAGGTCCTTGATGCTCTCTGAGTTAGGAGGAAGAGGAGGAGGAGGAGGACGATGACGACGATGACTCTGGGATCATTCATGACCCAACTAGGCAATGTCATCAGTATTAGAAGGGAGCGGGGTTTGTGGAGTGGAGGAGATGGGAGAAGGAAGAGGAAGAAAGGGAGAAAGACTCTGGGGTCCTTGATGCTGTCTGAGTTGGGAAGAGGAGGAGGAGGAGGAGGAGGAGGAGGAGGAGGATGACGATGACGATGACTCTGGGATCCTTCATGACCAACTAAGCAATGTCATCAGTGATAGAAGGGAGTGGGGTTTGCGGACTGAAGGAGAAGGAGATGAGAGAAGGAAGAGGGGAAGAAAAGGAGGACTCTGGAGTCCTTGATGCTCTCTGGGTTAGGAGGAAAAGGAGGAGGAGAATTCCAGGATCCTTGATGCTTTCTAGTTGCTTTCTTGCACATGTTTCGTGACCCCAAATAGGTAACATGAGCAGTGCTAAAAGGGGGAGAGGTTTGTGGAGAGGAGGAGGAGGAGACTGTGGGATCGTTGATGCCCTCTGAGCTTGGTGGTTTTCTTGCAGACGTTTCATGACCCAACTAGGGAACAAAGTCAGCACTTGGATGTTCCCTAGTTGGCTAATGCAACATATGCAGGAAAACCACCAAGCTCAGAGAGCACCAAGGATTCCACAGTTCAACCCGAAACTACCATCGGGCCAAAACACAGGTGCTCGTCTGCATTTCAGGGAGGGCCTGGTGAATGCAGCATAAGAAGAACAGCCTTCCCAGCTCACGGCCCTCCAGATGTGTTGGCACAAAGATTGCCCAACAGTCCAGGGATCTGCAAAATGTATCCGTGTGTCTTTCCCCTCTGCAGATGACGGGCGATTCTGAGGCCCCCTTAGTCCTGCCCAGCCCATCCCCTCTCTGCCAGCCTAGAAGAGCCAAGAGAATGATAAAAATGATCATCCTTCCCGTCCCTTCATCCAAATCCAAGCATCTTGTTCTGCTGATTGACACCCGATTGGCAGCCAACTGGCTCCCATCGGTGCGCTTCGCAGCCCGTGCCGATTCCCTGGCTCGCAAGGCTGGCTATTAACAGCGCTATCGATTTGGCTGCGGTTCAGGCGTCATTGAAAACTCATCAGGAAAGGGGGCCAAATGTTGCCCCTTTGGCTATCTGAAAACCAGGGGTGGGCTTCAAAACTTTAGGAAGGCAGTTGTTAAACTCTGCCCAGATGCTGGGCGGGCGTGGCCATGGCGGGCGTGGCCTAGTTGGCCTCCTGCACCACGGCGGCGGCGGCGGTGGTGGTGGTGGTGGTGTGTTTTCGCCTTCCCCTGGCTCCGGAGGTGTTTTTCCGGCCTCCGGGAGGGCAAAAACAGCCTCCCCAGGCTCCAGAGGCCCTAAGGAGGCCGGAAACTGGCCCGTTTCGAGCCTTTGCAAACTTCCGGTAGGCCCATTTTTTTACCTCCCGGAGCCTCCAAGCGCGCCCTGCACTTACCTGCATCCAAAAGGGGCCAAGTGGGGACTCCTGGAAGGGGTGGGGAGGGGTGGGCGTGGCCAGCCATCAGTGAGATTTGGGAGTTCTCCAAACTGCACAGAATCTTAGCTAGAGGTTCTCCTGAACTCCTGCGAACCCCCAGCAACTCCACCCCTGCAGTCAAAACCAAGTTTAAAACAAGGAAATGGGGGGAGCTTTTAATACCCAGGGATCGTATTGAACAGCTTAGAGCAGGGGTGTCAAACTCAATTTCATTGAGGGCTGCATCAGGGTTGTCTTTGGCCTCAGTGGGCTGGGGGTGGTGTGGGCGGGGTAGGTGTGTCCAACTCAACGTCACTTGTCGAGGCTCTGTTTTCTGCCACGACGGCCTCCTGCAGCCCTCTGCCAGTGAGAACGGACACTGAAGGAGCCACGCTCAGGGCAGGGGGCTCCATTTTCTCTGGCAGAGGGCTGTAGGAGGCCATTGCAGCTGAAAACAGAGCCTTGTGGGCTGCTAATTTTCTACTTGCATTTTTTAGGTCCTTTCGAACTGCTAGGTTGGCAGAAGCTGGGACAAGTCACGGGAGCTCACTCCTTTACAAGGCGCTAGGGATTCGAACCGTCGAGCTGCCGGCATGACTAAAACGCCAAAGGCACATGGAACGCTGTTCCCTTCCCACCAAAGGTGGTCCCTATTTTTCTACTTGCATTTTTTACGTGCTTTCGAACTACTAGGTTGGCAGAAGCTGGGACAAATAACGAGAACTCACTCCTTTACAAGGCGCTAGGGATTCAAACCGTTGAGCTGCCAGCATGACTAAAACGCCAAAGGCGCATGGAACGCTGTTACCTTCCCACCAGTCCTTTCAAACTGCTAGGTTGGCAGAAGCTGGGCCAAGTAACGGGAACTCACTCCTTTACAAGGCGCTAGGGATTCGAACCGTCGAGCTGCCAGCATGACTAAAACGCCAAAGGCGCACGGAACGCTGTTACCTTCCCACCAAAAGTGGTACCTATTTTTCTACTTGCATTTTTCACGTGCTTTTGAACTGCTAGGTTGGCAGAAGCTGGGACAAGTCACGGGAGCTCACTCCGCTAGGCGGCGCTAGGGATTCGAACCGCCGAACTGCCGACCTTTGTGATCGACAAACTCAGCGTCTTAGCCACTGAGCCACCTCGTCCCTCCGAGCTCTAAGTTAGAGCTAGGTTTTGAATCACCTTCCACTCAATGACCTCTTGTCCTGCCCTCAGAATGACCTGAATGTCCACACCCCAAGCTCGCAAGTTTGAGAAGCTCAGCATTGGAGTCTTCGAACCGCTTCTCTGCCCTACAACAGGCTCTGGATTTCACTCCTTGCACGAAGGGGCCAATGGTTTGCCCTCTCGCGACACGGGGAGAACCACAGTCCTCCCAAACCTTTGATCCATGAACATTTGGCAACGGTTCCTGGGTTTCCGTCGCAGCCTAGGAACAAATCTGTAGCCAGGAAAGGACCAGCCAACGTCGAAATGCAAATTGCTTCTCTCCCCCCCTGGTTTGTATCTTATTTTATTTTTTAAAAAAAACCAACAACAACAACCATCACCACAAGCAAGCAGCCTTTTTTTAAAAAAAATAAAAAATCCCTCCAAAAATCTATGTTCTGCCAAGATCCGTCTCAAGAACAAGAAGCTGCGTTTAGAATTGGCAGATGTCTTACGAGAGATAAGTCCCCCCCCCGCCAGTCGTGCACGACTCACAGAAGGAAAGAAAATTAATCCTAGTTCTTTTAAAAAAAGAGAATATGTAGTATTTCCCACCCACCCCCTTTCACATCTAAGGGTGTTTACGCAGTCCCCTTGAGTTGAATAATAACACGATGAAAAACGATGCTTTTAAAATAATAATAATAATAACGAAGCCCGAATGACTTAAATTTGAAAGAGGGCAAGCTTTCCTGGCATCCGATCACAGGGCTGTCTCTCAAAAAGCGATTTCCTTTGTGTTTATCCTCCGTGGTTGAGCTAAGTCACCATGGCCAAGATGGTTTGTTTGTTTACTTATTTCCTTCTTCTTCGCCGAGACAGCGTGCGAGACCCCCCTTGTTAGTAAGGTCCACATCCGAAGGGGCTGTATTTTTTTATTTTATTTTATTTTATTTTATTTTTTGTGCTTTGGCAACTGTTCTGTAGAGGGGCATCTTCCCCATTGCAAGGAAGAGGAAGGGCTGGCCTGATTGGGCAAGTTATCGATGGGAACAACGATTGGCCGGGCACAAACCCTGATTGGCCAGGTTACCGACAGGAGCCGTGATTGGTTGGGTTGCCGATGGGGAACTTCAGTTGGCCAGGTTACAGATGGAAAGAATGGATTGGCCCTTTCCCCACGAACACATCCGAACAAATCACACACCACGGTAACTCAGGTAGGTTGGCAGAATGAGCAATAGCACAGGGAGGGGAGGGGGGTTGTAGAAGTTTGTCTCCCCCCCCCACCCTCCACCCCCTTCCCCATGTTGCCATCAGTCTCCTATTCAGAAGTGGCTATTTGAAGAGGGTCTCTAAAAGGGAACACGTCTGCCAATGTTTTTTCTCCATTCCACCGCATCGTCACTTTGACGATGAGCAAAAGGCATCGCCGTAACTTCACCCCATCCTACGAAAGTTGTGGGGCACCTACTTTTCCCAAATAAAGATATAAACCAGACCATCCATTCCCACCGACAGGCATCTAAGCAGGTTCTAAGAGAGCTGAACCCCACCACCCACCCACCCACCCACCCACCCCAAGGATTGACAGCTCTAGCAAAGCATATCTGACGCAGAATCCCTCACCAGGTGAATGTCCTCTGCGTTGGAAAAGAAAAGAATGACCACCACGAAGCCCAGGAGAAGACGCCGAAGGTG